>NW_020799142.1:16455742-16497550 GCF_003259725.1 Athene cunicularia | reverse complement strand
TTCCTTCCTTCCTTCCTTCCTTCCTTCCTTCCTTCCTTCCTTCCTTCCTTCCTTCCTTCCCCCTAATGAATCTGTGTTTTTGCTTGTGCCTTACAGGATAAGATCATCCCTCCATGTCCTTATTTCAAGTTCCTGGATCTTTTGCTTTTCTCTTTCCCAGTGCTGGAGGGGGAGAGGGGAGTGAACGGTGCCTTTGCATTTTTTTCCCCTTCTTAGTGCTGGGGTAGGAAGTGGGGAGTCAGTGACTATGTGGTACTAAGCTGCCCTCTGAGCTCACACCACAATAACTCTCCAGAGATTAATTGATCTTGTTTTCATATTCTGTTAACAATCAGATTATATATTATACTACTGGTTTTAGAGGCCATCACACCCACACGTTTAACTATTATTTTCAGGATATTTGAGACACATGAATCTTTTTACTGTATTACAGTCTGTTTTCTCTTTGATTTTTATATCTGTTTGTTTCCATTGACAATTCCTTTTTTTAAGGAGGTGGTTACACTATGCAAAACAAGATGAGATATGGCAGCATTCCCTCCTCCTACAAATGAGCAACAATGGTGACAGCAGATCTCTATTCCACTCTATGCTCTTACCAGACATAGAATTATAGAATTGTTTAGGTTGTAATAGACCCTTAAGATCATAAGTTCAACAGATGTTGAGCTTTCTCCTGGGTCTCTGGCCTGATTTGCAGCTGTGCCACCAATCATGGTTGCAGTGCCACTGAGGCAGTTGGAGAAGCTTTTGGCTCACAGATCAGGTCTTTGTGGGACAGGTCTTTCAGGTCGATTGAATCAAATGGCTCTTTTTCTACTAGCATGAAGAGTATGTATTTTCAGTAAAGTATTTATAAACCAGACTAGATTTTGTCTTCACATGAGACAGTGAAATATTAATCCTTCCTCTGTGCTGTCAGAGCTGAATGCCACTGTCAAAGTGTTTAGAAGAGAGCTGAGGAGAGGGCTGATGTGGAGCCCACCTGTGTGATAGGGAGTCCCCCTGTCCTGCACTGGTCTAGCCCCAGCAAGTGCTTTCCAAATTCTCACTGGTGCATCTTGCAGCCACTTATGTTCCCTCTTCTGGTCGAGTCCCTCTGAAGATGGGAATTATATTATTGACCATATTGTCGTAATGTAGCTTTGGCAAAATCTCATCTAATGTTTTCTCTCTGGCTGGCCTGGTTCTGATGTGCCATCACATCTTATGCCATCTAAACTGTAATATATAATGCTAAAGTGCATGGAGAGATGATATTTATGCCAACATTCTTACCTTTGGTACTTAACATGAGTGGGGCCAGGTGTCCCTTGCAGCTTCCTTCCTACCCTTCCAGTATGCCTCTGCAGTGTTATAGCTATCTGTGTTTTATATACCACCTATAAAGCAGGAAAAATATTCTGTTAGATTTTGTGATGATGTGACAGGGCTGCTACATGTTCAAAATCCTGGAACTCTTTCAGGAATGGTATGTGTTGGGTTTGGTCCTCAGGAGAATAATTTTATTCTTTTTAGAGGGATTTCTCAGATTTGGAGAATGGGTATATAAAAGTGGGTAGAGGGATTACTATCCATATAACATTAACACCTGTAAGCATGTAAGAATCCAGTCTGCTCAACCAGAGGTCAATAGTTGCATCATAATGTCTACCCAGGTAAATCTCTAGTGAATGCTCAACATGTCTGACAATCTTTGTTGTTCTGGCACTGTTTTCAGGTTCTAGTAACGCCATTCTGCAAAGCAGATTTTTGGGCTGTGAAAAGGGAGGACTTGCTCTCAGATACACACCATAACCAGTTTCTGGCCACTATTTTTGACTGAGCTTTTGACTAGAGAATTTCAATGAAAGTATTTTAAAAATGCCTAAATAAGAGGCTTATGAAAAGGGAGACTACAGAGATTTGAAGGAAAGAAAGAGGGATGGGTCAGAGGAAAATAAGTTGGAGAAGAAATAGTAGAAAGGATTTACTAGGGATTATGGAAGGGATTAAAATTAATTTTAAAACAATACCATGACAAATACCTTCTAGTTAGTAAAGAGTTTGACTTCAATGTACTGGTATGTGCTTGAGGGAGCAACAAAGACAGCAAGACCTTGCCAGATCCTAAAACTCATTGGAACAGGCGTCCAAGTACAAGCCCTAACACCATGAAGCAGTGTCCTCCTGCCCTGTCCAGTGTGAGCAGGCACTTTGGGGACTGGTGCCTCATGTTGGGGTGTCAGGTAGCCGTAGCCCTCCATTCCCTGCCTTCAGGATGCTGCCCTGAAGGGTCCTGCTGGGTCTATTTTTGCTTTTCCTTTTTGGCAGGTTTTATGGGTGTATTGCAGTAGTGATGGTCTGTGCCATAAATCCAGCTCAGTGTTGCAACTAGGACCAGGCTTGTAGTAAAGCTCGGTTCCGGCTGTAGGGGAGGTTTCAGCAGCAACATTTCTTTGTTCAGATTTTCAAATTATTTGGCATACAACCTGCTTTTTGTAATTTGAAAACAGGCTTCAGCTATACATACTGAGCCTGACTGAGACGGAGACCCCAGGGACCTGTGTTGTCTTCTCTGTTTCACCTCTGCAAGTCACTGTCCCTGGGCTGACATCATCTGTGTCATCTTCAATTTTCACCTCCTCATCAGTATGTCTGATTCTACTTAAACACTAGACTTTCCCGAATTTCAGCCTCCTTCTTCTCCCTGCACAGGTAGGGAGTTTTCTGTTTAATGTAAAAGTTGAGAAAAGCATAACTGAATTAAGAAAAATGCATAACTAAGAATTATGGTTTGTGTGTGCAGGGGGAAGAAGAGAAGCAGATGATCACATGAACTGTTATTATTATGCTCATTCTTCTGTTCTCATAATTATGGGATCCAAACATCCAAAAATAATTCTGGTGCAAGTTGTGCTAGGGTCTATAGCTGTTCAAATGAGGCTCTAAAAATCCCTCAGCAAATTTAATTGGACCAGAACTTTGTACAGTGGGAGACTGTCCAAGCCTTCAACCTTATGGCTGTGATGGATATAGGTCAGGAGGCCTGTGCATAGATGACGTAACAAATGACAAATGAATCGCAAGGAGTTGCCCAGTGCTCCTCATCTTGGCACATGCAGTTCTTCTGTCCTGAGCAATACATGTGACCCTTCCCAACAGAAACCCAAGGAGTACAAAACCTACAAATGTTCAGAAGTAAAAGCAATATTCTCTAGAAGACTGGCCCAAACTACCCTTAACTCCATCCCCTGCAGTCTCACTGACTGTGGGTCAGTAGGAGCTCCGGACTCAACTCACAGAGCATAGCATCTGCTGTTGATTTAGAATAGCATTACTCGCCATGCTCATTTAATCACTTGCATGTTTTGTTTAAAGAATTGCCTTGGATTTTTCTTCATGGTCATTCAAGTATCTGTTGTCATGTGGCTTTTTATTTGAGTTTTTTGCTATGGAGAATGACTCCACCTGAGTTTTATTTATTCTGTGACTAAAAATGGCTGTTGAATTGGTCATTTAATACCGTGAAGAACACCATCAGGTAGTTCATAGCAAAGCTTGTCCTTCAAAATTGCACGGATGTACATTTTAAGAGCTCGTATGAGTACGTGGTATGGCAGTGCCTCAGCATCCTGACTTTCAGGTGCTTTGAAAAAGCCCAGAGACTGTGGCATGGTTTTTGGCAGCTCCGTATCATGGGCCAGGTGATGGATGTGAAGGCTCATGCTGCGGGTCCAGGAAACCACAGCACTGTGGCAGATGAATTCAGTCCCTCTTCAAAAGCACTGTCAACCAGACAGTTCAGATGACAGCTCGTGGAGCTGTTTTATGCATAAATTAAGCTGTGTTCCTTAACATTTCCAGTTTTCTGCCACTTTTCAAATCCCACATGCCCTTCTTTGCAGCCCCTTTGCAGGGGTTAGTTGCTTTCTTTGTGCTTTCTTCTTGTACTTTCTCCCACGTATCCCTAATTGCATTTTCCTGACAGCAATAACTAATAGAATATTAGGCAGCTGCTTGACCAAGCAGGCACTTGTTTACATTAATCTGTGTACAGTTATTTCTCACTAGATGGTAGTTAATGATCTTATGGATACATAGGGCCTGAATTTGCAAAGACACTCCTTCAGGTTCTGATATTGCTCCTTTTCAACTCCTGGATAAAACCTACGGAGAAAGACCTGCATACCAGTGAGAGACATCATCTTGTCATTCCTTCAGGAGACACTTGACGACAATGTTAATTTTCCAAATTAATTTTTTTAATCAGTTTTTGACATCCCTCACTTACTGTGCTATAATTTTCCTTTGAACATGGAATGCTTGTAAGCTTATATTTCCTGGACATGACTTCTTGGTGGTAGCTCTGCCTACAGATCATAGTCTGAAGCTTCAACCTTCCCTTAATGTGACACCAACAGATTTAGTGTGATGCAAGTGTTGAGACACGTACAGAGAGTTCAGAATCAGAAGCTGGAAAATGAGTGTCATGGAATGTTCTGGTGGCATGTCTCACCTCCTGGCACTGATAGTGGCATGTTCACCCTGTTTCTTCAGTCACCATGAAACACTTGACACTTTTGCCCATGCTTAAACGTTGCAGACAAAACATCTTTTTGTACCCTTTTGTCTGGATGGTGTCAAGACTAAAAGAAGAATTCAGGGAGGTGCCCACTCCCTTCGCAGATAACAGGATTTCCTTGCTAACAGCTGCCCACTAATATGCTAAAAATGCTTTTGGATGTAAATGGTAAATGGTACAGAAACTTTCTAAAACAAGCTCTGACCTCAGTGGTACCAGCACCCATGGGACTAGAATATGGATAGTTAGGGAAATGTCACTTTCCCCTCTGAGTCCCTTAACATTTCTGCACAGAAAACATGTAGTGTCCCATTTTCCTATAGTGATTTATGGCTGGTGATAACTTTGATACATATTTCAGTGATAATTTGCCATTCCTATTAATTCCATTAACTTGTAATGCATCAATGATACATGGACAGTCAAATAATCCATACTAATATTTGGGTTTTTTTCTTCCCTGCCAAGTACAATACGGTTCTGTTTTCATAAGAGTAAAAATTTTACAGAAAATTACTTGGTTTGCATGAATTTGTGTGTTTCAAAGGATAAAAAAAGCCAGTCCAAGATCAAATGAAAAGCTTAGACTGGATGTTATGAGCTCATCCTCAGAGGTCAGCAGTACTGACAAACTGTCTAGGTGCAGGTGGGTTCTGTGGTGGTTCCTTGTCATGGCTGGAGGCCCTTCCTGAACTGTGCATCTTTTGGGGTTGTGTGTCCCCAAAAGGCCAGGTGAGCTGGACCTGGCAACAGCTGAGGGCTTTTCCTAGAAATGAGACCATTTCAAAGGGAAGGTGGTAGAGATGGAGGAGAGAAAGAGTGTGGAGCATACCTGGGGTCTGACCCTGCGGCCACCAACACCTTGCTGGTGCCTTCAAGTGGTGTTGGTCCATCTCGGGGTCTCAGCACTGTGACCAAAGCACCCAGTGGCTGTGGCAGATGTTTCTTGTTGCACTGCAGTACAGTACCATCAACTGTTTGGTTTGGTTTTGACCCCATGTGGGTTGACTCATGAGAGCGGAGTGGTATCATCACCACTACAATTCTGCCTCATGGGCAAGTGTCACCTGGCAGGGTGCATGAATGCTGCATGGAGGCAATGTGCATTGTCTGAGGCCTCTTACCTTCCTTGGTGTTAATCCTGTTTATCCTAGCCCTTGCCAGATTGTTATAGGTGTAGGGCGTGGGGTAGGGGTGAAGGCAGTTCAGCTTTTAACCTCTGCAAAATTCCTTGTCTGAAAGTTATGATCTAAGTGTCATGACGAAGTGCAGCTCTGCCCTCAATGAACTTGACAGATGAGAAAAAAGGTAGAAACTGTCAAATTTGGAGTCTATTGATTTTTCTGATGACTCTAAAGTACTTTATGTAGTAACCTGTAGGGTATCTGGGCCTCATGTCTCATCTGTGCTTTAACTTGCAGCCCCAAGAATTTCCACTTGATAAGTGAAACCACATGTAAAAGCAACTTTTTAATATCCCTATAATCTAAAAATGAGCTATGTATTTATAATGTAATCTTTTCAAATTTTGCTGAAAATACATTGCTTCTGGATTGACTTTTGAAAAAAGTCAAAAGCCAAAGCTTTTCATCTGAGACATGTTTTCAGTCAAAGTTCTGATCTAACCCCATTAAAAATTTCTTTTAATATTGGAAATATTGAGCAAACCTGAAGGCAAATGACACTACAGTGCTGCATTATGTTAGGAGACATTGAAAAGTTTTTTTGATATTTTTATTTTCACATCAGAATTACATGTGAAATTCTCTATAGGAAAATGGACTTTTTATTTAAATTAAAAAAAATATTCAGGGCAAAATTCTGTTGTGTTGTTCTTGCAAGTCTGAAATTAATGACATTGCTCTCGAATTCCTCCCCTTGTGTGACTGTTTAGCAACTGCATGAATATACAGTTCGTGCTCTATACATTTCTAGGCAATGTTTCCTAAAAGTTACCATAAATATTAATAATACAAACATTTCTAGGTTTAATATAGAGATTAAAATAATCAGTTCTCCTTAGGATTCCGTGAAAAAGCTGTACGTGTTCATGCATAACTTGTCAGACACTGCATGTAGTTATCAATGGATGTGTAATCTTCTGAATCGCAGTTTGCTCACAAGTCTAATTTCTCTTAAAAAACTAAAATTTCAAATGAGCTTTTGCAACAACGTTCTTGTTCTCTTGCAGTTTACGGGTCACTTTCAGATTAATTTTTGAAGCTGAAAGACTAGCCAGTTGAGCTGTGCTTTGAGATCCAGGCACTTTCAGTGACTAATAGTATAGACAAACATTTACATTGTGTTGTAGGATATAAAGGTAATTTGGAGTATAGCTGCTTCAGCAAGTACATAAATGGACACAAGGCCGAAAATACAGTGTTTAGGGGTAATTGTTTTCCTGGGTGACTAAACTGATTACTATTTTGTAGTTTAGCTAATGTGCCCTGCAAAAGCTCTGATAAACATGTAGTGGCTGGATGTTTTTTTCAGCCTGATGATCCATCTTTTTTTGATTATAGTCCTTTATAAATCATACTACTTGTTCACTTCATGTGTATTTGGTGATACTATGTTTTGTCTCCTATAGTCACAATCATTTTAAGTTCCTGGGTCTTTTTTATGAATATTCAGTTACAACAAAATATTTTCTCCAAATTAAAACAACTTTTAAAAATCCAATAAAAGGCATGTGCCTCTCTAGTCTCAAAGAAAATTAACTTGTAAATGCCTGTAATTTAGGCATCAGTCTGTCCTTATGACCTTTCAGCCTGAATTTATGAGATGTGATTCAAAGAACACAAGAGGTAGGCAAAAATATATATTAGCAGAGTGCAAACTTGGGATAGAAATGGGGCAACGGAACTGTGGGGTTGGGGGAGAAGTCCTAAAGGACTGAGATGTTTTAATTGCAGAACAAATGCTAATTGTTTTTAGAGGAGATAGGCACATGAATAAAACCTCAAGCTTAGGTGAAATAGGTAACAAAATTAAGATGCAGGGAGTAAGTAGGGTGTGCAACTTGTGTTAGGCAGAGGGGGCTCACAGGCACGTTTCCCATCTCACCCATGTGCAAGAGTGTGAGGGATGAGTGGAGAGGATGCATGATGTGCAGGATGTGTGAGATGGTGCTGGTCAGGAAGATGTGATTGCAGTAGTGCAGACCTGAGCCCCAGCCAGAGCTGTGAGTTGTGCTGAGCAAGGTTTGTGGCTGTGTGGGTGCAGTCTTGTGAGTTTCATGGGCCTGGGAGACAGGCAGAATTAGCTTAAGTCTGGTCCTATGTCCCATGTAGGTCTTGTCACCATAACAGGCTAGTAGGGTACCGATCCAGTATGGAGAGGTGTTTTCTGCTGTTGCTTAAAAGAATAAAAATGTCTTTTAAATACAGGTAGGGAAAGGGGATAGGAAAAAGTGAGAAGACAGCAGATACAGCAGAATACCGTACAGGGAGAAGGGATGGGGTGAATGAATAGAAAAACTATTGTTGGGGACTGGTGATGAAGAGCAGACCCTCCTGTGGACAAAACTGTAGGGCAAGCATTGCCCTATAGGGTGTGTCTGTATTAAAGGTCTCTTTTGTCATGTTGAACAGAAACACAATGCTAGTGTCCATGCCTCAGTGATAATGCGCTTTGGTTTCCTGTAAAAGTGCATTGTCATGAACAGAGATTATGCTAATGGGTTGGCTTGTACTTACTGAAAGCAGGTATGTTTTTTTTTAATGTGAAGAGCAAGCCTGACCTCTTCATCTCTCCCAAAATGACAATGGGGAGAATCTTACCATGTTGGGTGGCTCTGGAGTGTGCAGCCCCTCAGGGCAGAGTCCAAAGGTAGGGGGAGAAGGCAAAAATAGGATTGATCATACTCATTTGAGTGCTTGGAAAAATGACCAGTTTTGAACTGGTCGGGAATGAAGCTGAGAACCCAGAGCTAGAGGAGGAAGACAGATCTCTGGGCTTTCACAAGCTCTGTGTAGTGCATTTTTGGCTGTAGGCTTCTGGCTGTAGGCTTGCAACAGCTGCTGCTTTCATCCTTCTCCACTGGCTACTCAGTGAAATTAAAAGCTGAGATCTTCTCTGTGTGTTACAAAGAATGAATGTCTGTTATATGTGATGGAAGGTGTTTCCTGGATGCCTTTGTATTTCCTTCCCTTCTGCTGTTCTGTTTGTGGACTAACTGCAGTAAACTGCTGATCTGCTTTAGATTCTTCTCAGAAAGTAGAGAAAGGGCCAGAGTTAATAATAGATACCAGGGGTATGGATAGAAAAATGTCAAAATTGTAGAAGGAGAACTGGGAGTCAGCACCGAGTGCAGCTAATGGGGTGTTAGACACAGAAGGAGACAGGTGTCTCCACCTATGTTCCTGCTGATCTCGAGACTTTCAGTGCATTGGCCTCAGAGGGTGAGTGTTTAGCTAGAAATGTGGATTGGAAGGCAGGAGAAAAAGGAAAATAAAAAAGAACACAAAAAATTTTGCAATTCAGATGAAGCACCCAGAGGGCCAAATTCTACAGGTTTTCTTGTTTTCTAGATTTCCTGATTTAACTGGAAATGAGGAAATCCACTGCAGGGTGGAATGGGGCCATGACAATTATGGAAATCTGGCATTAAAGAAGAAAGTTAATGTGCACTTAAAGGAATAGTGAGTAATAAGAGGAAGCTGTGTTTCAAGGATCTTAAAACTGAGGTGTTTGATTAGAATCACTGTGGCGGACCTAAACCCATACTGTTTATGCAAGGAAATGGAAATACATATGAAATACATTACATATGCTTGCTATGTTTCATTGAGGTACTATAAGGAAACTGCATTACAGTTGTTGAGATGATCACAGCTTTTTCATTTTTTAATTCTGTGTAATTTAAATTCCTGATCTTTAATGCAGTTTGGTGTGGGTTTTTTTTTGTGTTTTTTTTTTTTTTTTTTTTTTTTTTAGCTGTGAATTTTAGTGGCTGGATCTTAATGTTGCTGTTAAAAAGCCATGAAAATATAATACATCTTCATGTGTATTTATTCAAGCATACTTACTTTTTTCCTTAATTTCTTTGTTTGCATCCTTATCCATGTGGCTCCTTTTACTCTAACTTGTCCAATCCTGTGATTCATATGCAGAGGAATGAAAATGTTATGTAAAGGACATTTACATTTAAAACCACTTATTCTTTACAGTGACTGTCACACCATGTAAGCTAAACACAAGAAAGATCTCAGGCGTCAGTTAACATCTCTGATCTCTATCTGTGAAATGGGAGCAATAAAGCTTATCATCCCAAGGAGGCTGTGAAAATTACCTGGTATTTATAAATATGAAGGTTGAGTCCCTATACAAAATCTCAGGAGAGTTCTTTGGTATCTGGGTGGGCCTTACATATCTGTAGGTCCCAACATATTGGAAATGTTTTCTGCACAGGTTTGGGTGGTTTTTTTCTGTCAGTGACTATATAAATTTCTTAGAAGTAACAAGTGTTTTCCAAGAACATAGACATTTAATAATAGCTTTTTCCCTCTTCCTCTCATGGTTATTTTATTGTTTACAGTTCCCTACACAGTCATCTTGAAACGATGCGGCTGTCAGTGTGGACTTAAGGTGTGTTTGTCTTATTGAAGCAAAAAACCAGGGAGCCAGCACAATAACTTTTGAATCTAGTACTGAGAATGATTGCTTGTTTCCTTTCCAAAATGTTTTTTCAATAGAAATGGAAAACATCTGGATTTTGATGACTGCTATTTTGTATAATGAAGAAAATAAAAGAAGACAAAGAAAAGGAAAATTTCACTGAAGCCCAAAAGTACAGTATATGATTCTTCCTTCAACTGTTTAGTGCTTTCCATGGAATACTTTGAGGATGGGAAAACTCATTTTCCCATTACCAGCAATCCCATTACCTTGGGAATAAGCTAGCTGTGACAGCAGGTATCTTTGCCTTCCAGCTGTGAATTCCATAAAGCAACTTAATTTAACCTCAACTAGTTATTAGTCTAGCATTAAAATAATTCTCCACCTCCACACTTTCAGTCCATAGCTAAAAGCAGGTGCTCTTCATTACTAGTCTATGCTAAAAAGGAAAATAAAAATGTCCAGATGTTGGAAAGCTGCTTGCTGAATAAACATCCTCCTCTCCCCAACTTTATGTTGGCACCAGAAGTAAAGGCAGAGTGACGGTGGCAGTTGTGATGGCATTGCCAGCACAGGCGGTGGAAAGCCAGCAGCTGGTGCTGGACCTACAAGCTGTCCCGTGTCTGTAGCACACACAACTAAACCCAACCTCCCTGGAGAAGGAAAGTCCTTTTCTTGGGCTGACTGCATTTTCATGGTCTTTGGTGGCCTTTAATCCTTATCACCTCATTCAGCATTTCAGGGTGGCATTTTAGTGTTCGTAAAGACTGTTCATTGTTTCAAAGGAAATAAATTGTAATTTTTTAGTCTGGCATGGTTATACTGACATCACAAATGCTATTTTCCAGCCCTTTGCTACTTCAGCCAAAGGAGAGGTGGGATAAGCAACCGAAGAAAGGAAATAAAACAAATAGGGTTTGTTTTCACTAGTGAAGATGGACTAAGAGAGACTAAGAGAGAGAAAGTGGTATGAATACAGGGAATAACATGTGATACAGAGGGCAATGAACAGTATTTGTGTCTGGGCAGCAGACTGGGCATGAGAGCAATAGAAGGGTTGTTGGATGGGTCATACTGCAGGAACAGGAGTCCTGAAACCTGCTGGTGTGCACCACCATCCAACAGAGAATTGTTGCCAGAGACCCCAGGCATGGCCTCTGAGAGAGGAACACATGGATTTGTCTCATCTGCTCAGACAGTTGTGCAGCTGGGCTTTTCTCTTGTTCCAATATCCTAGATGCCAAGCTCATGGAGGCACTGGAGTGCAGAAGATGCTCCCACGCAGCTTCCTCCACGGCACTGCTCTGCCCTTTGAAGCTGGGTGGGAATCGAGTGACAGCAATAACCTGCTCCTTGTTGCTTTTTGATCTCCTGCTCCAGCTGAAATTCATCCTGGTTGGGGAGGACCCTGTCAAGCTGTCTGCTCCACAAATACTCTTAACATGGTCTTGGGAAGGCTCTGACCTGCTGGTGAAGGGCTGTGCATTGCAGCTGCAGCTAAAAACTCAGGGGTTTAACCTTTTCGTGAAACAACAGATGGAACTATAAATTTTAGTCTTATTTTCCCTTCTAGTCTGGAAAAAAAGTATAGTTTTAATCACTCAGTTCATTGCTGGGGTCACTTCACTCGACTTCAGGAGGATTCATAATTAATGACTCAGTACAACCTTTTTTGTCAGTTCATATTTTTCCTTTGAACTTAGCATTTTTCCCCTATTCCAGACAGCATCATTTACATAATGAACAAATGGCATATTAATCTTTTGATGTGGACTTGTGTTGTTTATCAGGTTTCTTAGAATCTTAAACCTGTCTGTCTTGTCATGTTTTTAAATATCTTAATCTTCAGCAGAGAAAAAAATGATGCTTTTCCCCCCTGCATCCTGTTATGCCCATGGGATCATATTACCTACCCAACCATAAAATTCTGGAAGGGATAATGCATTATCATTTCCTTATGTAGGTGAACTAATAAATCATGGTGTGTCTAACTGATAATTCATGGTAGGTTTGCAGATTCCTGTCCCCAGTTATAGTTTGTTTACTAGCTGATAATTGCGCAATAGTTCCCTTGTAAAAAGTACCACCTCTCTTGAAGAGAAAGCAAAAGTTACTGTTCATAATGAGAAATACTATAGAAATATTTTCATTAAACTAGGACAAAATTTTGGCTGCAGCCACAGCTTCTCAGATGTGTTTGAGTTTTTGAGTACTGTTATTCATGATGCATACCCTTCCACAGCATTTTGGATAAGTAATCCCTTTTTTTCTGTAATGGGCTAACTCCATGTTGTCCTCAGAAATGCATATTTCCCTTTTTGTTTCGACAAATATGTCTGTGCATCAGTGACTTGAGTGACATGTGACTATTTCAAAGAAAGAGATGTATGCTGTGGCTGTTGTAGCAGTAGCCACCTGCTTGTTGTGCCTTGGATGGGTAAGCCCTCCATGTGAGCAGGAATACTCACCTTTTGGTGACTAAGGCAAAATCCCATTTTTCTGGAAGTGCAGATCTGCAGTCGGGTTTGGCATGGATACGTGTTACATAGTTACTCCCTTACTTGAACTCAGGTATCTTAAGACAATGACCTGCTGTTGTCTTTGCCTGCAGGATATAGAGGAAATCAAGGAAAAACAAAAGAAAGGAAGGTTTTGTCCTTCCTCCAGCCCACTTTTGCAAATACTTTCTGCAGGCAGCTCTTCTCTATAGCATGTCTCAGGAAAACAGGCATGGTTGGCTACACGTGTCCATCAGGGAGGAGAAAAGAAAGGGACATAATATGACATTCTTATCAACTTGACAAAGGATAACTGAGGGGAAGCCCAAAGGTTGTTACTATCACAAAATCTGGTGACTGATCTAGTCAGTTCCTTGCCAACAGTGGATACTGCTATATTTCCTCAGAGTAAAGGCTTATGTGCTAGATACCATTCAGTGGCTTAGCTTTTCTGTCCTCAGGCACATAGTGATCACCTTGTGTTAAGACGAACACAGACTGCTGAAGTCTCTCATCTCTTGTCACTCTCTTAATTGTAGATTTTATTTAAAATGTTCACATATTTTTTTTTAAATCTTGCATTTATTTATTCATTCATTTATTTATTCCTTCCTTCAGCAAACTGTTTAAAATGAGTCTTCTAAGCCAATTGATTTATGAATTCTTAAGCTTGGTTTGTTTTCATGGGTGTTTAAGGTTTGGTCTTTAATTCCAGTAAGTGCATTACCAATTGAAATGAATAGGAGAGAGCTCAGTGCCTTTCTTCATAGCATACACTATTCTTAATGTAAAGTTTTCTATAAACATATTGCCTACTATTTCCTATCCTTCCCTCGTTGCACCCATGCACACACTTGGCCTATCTGTAGGAGATAAGTATGTGGGAGCAGTGGCATATGTAATGATCTGCGTGCATGTTTGAAGGACAAGTATTTCTTCTGTTTCCCACAGAAAAGACAGTATTGTCACAGGCATTCTTTAGCTATTTTTCTGTATCTCTAGTTCATATTGCACACAACGTATCCTACAGTTTGAACTAGGGTAATGCAGTAACTCTAGCACAGGTGAAAACAATCCTATTTCTAGTGCTGCTTTATCATGGTTCTTTATTCAAAACCTCCCTTAAAAACCAGTGGTTCACCTGCCAAAACAAGGCCAGAAGTGTGGAGTAATTAATTCTGCCATGTAAACAGGCTGAGTTACAGACAGAAACGTCATTGCTGCCATCATACAAAGCATGCTGGTCTTAGTGGTTGGTGTGCCCTGCTCAACTACAGACCACCTGATAAGACAAGTGCTGGTGGGTGTCAGGATGGGCTTGTGTATGAGTTGGTGGAGGGACACAACGAATACTCAATGAACAGAATTCTAGTATATAAACGGCTTAGAGCTGCTGCAAAGATGAAGAAAATATTTTGTCCTTCAGATATTTGACATTTCTAAAGATCCCTTAATCAGTTAGTTAGATTTTTATTTTTTTTTTTAATTATTTTCTGGAGTGCTTCAGGATGCTCTAAATGCTGTTAGGAAATGTAGACATGGCAGCCCTGTCTTGGGACTAGGTGTTGCTTTGTTGCCTTACATCAGAGATGGCTTTAGGATTGAGAAAAAATAGTTTGATAACTGCTTTGTACAAAGGAATTTGAAAAGTTGTTAAGTTTTAATTGTGAATGATTCAGAAGCTGGATTGTCATTGAGCCTCCTATGTCTGTATTTACATCCATCAGACAGCTGTGATACACCTGAGCAGTCACATCAGACATATGTAAGGATTTTTATGTACTTAAGTCAGCTGAACTACATTGAAATAATTGATCACAATATACCAGTTAGAATGCATACCTGTCCCGTGATGTCTGGAGGTTAAAGAAACTCATGGCCACAATGTTTGTTAAGTTTTTTTGGTCTCTGTATGGCTGCAGAACTTCTCCTGATGCCCTCCTTGAATTTTTTAATATCTTGACTAAAATGGCTCTTGTTAATATTTTTATATGGTGATGATTCCTAAAAATTTTGCTTTGAAATGTTTTCTGGGGTTTTTTTTGTCTTTTGAAAATGCTGGGAGAAGACAATGTATTTACTTGTACAATGTTTTTCTTTACTATTGTAGCAGAATCCTGTATTTATTGAAATAGAAGCAAATGTTTGTCACAAAGCTAAGATTCTGGTTTTCTTTTCTGGGTAATCTATTGCATGTCTATTTTTAACATTGAATGTCATCACGCAGATTTTGTGCCATCCAGATGATTCTGAATAAAATATCTTAAATGCCAAGGTAGTCTTTTATCTCTTTTGGCAAATCCTATGCCCCAAACCAAACAGTTTCCATAGACAAGTGTTTCTATCTTTGAAAAAGCAGTCAGAGGGTCAGAATGAGGTTTGATTTTTTTTTTTTTTTTTTTTTTTTTGAAGGTTTGTGTGAGTTTGGGATGGGATAATCTTTCACTGAAGTGTGTTTCCTAACAGCTGGAAGGAAAATGCAAGCTATAAAGACACTTATCTGGTCCCTTATATTTGTCATGCTCTAACCCTACCAGGTCCTGAAAATCCACAGATTTGCTCCTTTGTAAAAAACCTTATTTGCTGGACCTGTGTTTAGCTTCAGTAATAGAGCTTTTGGCAGCCTGGGTATTATATTTTAAAACTCTTTAAAATTTTGCTTTATTGTTCATCTTGTTGTTTTGACTTTGTTTTATGGCAGTTTTGGTCTTCCTGGAGCTCAAAGGATACCTGTGGCATTTTAGAAGGCCTAAGCAAAAGGAAGTGGTAGTCAGAAGCCTCTCTCTCCCTTTTCTTCCCAGCCACTCCTTCCTTCTGGCAGAACAAGGGCTGCAAGTTAGGGTTGTCTCTCAAGGGAATCCTGCAGGAGCTAATCTCTTCATGCCCTTTTCTGCATTGCTGCATCTCAAGCTTGCCTTGCAGGTCCTCCTGCACTTCCCCTCAGAGCTGACGGGAGCTGCAGAAGACATGGAAAGTAAGGCTCTTTTAGGGAACTGGTTCAAAAATAACAGCTTTTATGGCAATACAGTAATTATTGGCACCTTGTCAGAAAAATGTTACTATTGAAAATCTTCCTATTAAAGTCACTTCCTCCATCAAAGTAACTTCTTCCCCAGTAGGTATGTCAATATGATATACGAACACAATTTTTTATGAACAAAACCCAACCATTTTTCATAGGGGACCAGACTCAGCCCTGTCTCTCCTCCTTGCCTCTCTCTTGCTGATAGTAAGTCTGATGTGTTAATCTACTCTGGTCCTGTGCTGAATATGTTCATGCCAGGAGTAAATCATCTTCTTTGCCTAGCCAAATGCCTGGGAAATCAGCACTGAAAGCTGCCCACTCACTGTTTATATGTACAATGAGTAGAGGAAAAGGATCCTGAGGCAAGTTCAATTCAGGGAACACAGAGAGTTGTTACCTGTCATCCATTCCTCACTTGGATGAAGTGAACAGCATCCTCTTGGACATGGTGACCCCAGCGTTGGGACCAAGTTTGTTTCAGAGTTACCTTGAGATCTTGGGCCCTGACTTTCTACTGTGGTTTTTCCTTACTGTTAAAGTGGGCCAACAATCTTATCTTATCAAACTTCAGAGGGTATTTAGAAGATTAAGCAAGTATTATCTGTGCCAAGTTGGAGATTGCATATGCAGAGGTGTGCCAGCAGCTGGTAGCACTGGATCTATTGCATAAACTAAGAAAAGGAAGAAAAGAAGTATTTATCTAGATGAAAGCAAACAGTTAAAAAAATAAAGAGGCCTCAGGAAAGATAAAGAAGTTAAATACCACACAGTATGCCATCCAATACTGCCAAGGCCAGTCAGCCTTCAGGGCAGCATATATCGGTGCTGCCTGCTCTAAGTGGTGGGAGCCACTGAAGTAGTTCTTGGTGAAACCATAGGATAAAAATATACAACAGAGTTCTGGATTATCCAGGGACCCAGAAGAGCAAGTAGTCTTGCACTGGGGAATTAAAGAGGCAGAGAAAACCAGAGCAAGCCCAAGGGTCTGATTTTAAACTATGGGATTGGGAAGGTTTCCAGTCTGGGAGGAAGGGACTGCCCTTCTCATCTGGACAGAACAGAAGGGTCCCATTTTGGGGCAGGCAGGGTTGCTGAGAGTTGCTGATGGGATGCACCCTCCACTGCTTCCCAGGCATCTGAGGGATTCTTTGGAATTTTACATGTGAACTGTTATGGCATGCTTTAGGCTGGCTTGCAGGTGTGAGCTGAGCCTTCAGTGCCCTTCTTGCCACTGAAAATTAGGCTGGATAAGGCATAAATTAACTCCCTGAGCCCTTATTAGAGTTAGTTTTAGTATCTCCACAGCACTTAGTATTTACATGTCGATAGAGGGGCAACAGTCAAGCTCTCATCTTGCACACAGAAGCCTTGTGTGTCGTTCCTGGAGCATCTGATCATCCATACCTGTGTCCAGAATCTGACATAATGTGAATGGTATAACTGTAGTATGACTGGTTGTTATATGTTATGCTCACAGACTTGACTTCGCATGGGAGTAAATGGCAATTCATGAGGAAATCTTTGTTAAAACAACCTTCACCATCTTGTTGATGAGGCCAGGAGGTTGAGCAGTCACCATGGGCACTGGGACAAAGACTATGTCCTTGCATCTTTATCCTACCCTCAAGAGACCCTGAAGCTGGTTGCTCAAGGCATGGCCACCAGCTCTGGGGCCAGCAGGTGCTTTGCCTCGGCTATTCAACATACTGATTACTTTCTGACTTCCTGTGCAGAGTTTATATGATACAGAAGACCTTGTCCCATCCTTCTATATCAAAAGAGAATTAAATTTCAATGCAAACAGAGGTTGCATGGTTGAGTCCCCTAGCCTACAACAAACGGTGCAGTTTTAATTTGCTGCTGCTGTAGCCAAGGTATCCTTGTTAAATAGCTTAAAATTAGCTGGTAGAGCCCTTAGATTTTTTTTTTTTTGACACATCATGTTTACTGATCTGTGCTAATAATGTTGTCTATTAATTTTGCTGTACAAGAGCACATGCCTAGACCTTGTACTGTGTTGTTAATTTGTCTCTCTGCTATATGAAGCAGACACCAAGGAAATTAGAAAATTATTCTGACTGTTTCTACCAATTGCCTTTATTAATGCTTTGAACAGTAGATCAGATCTGTATGGCCAGGCTGAAACCTGGCTGACCTTTTCTTTACTCTAAATTTACAAACATGAAGCGGAAGTTTGCTTACTGCAGATGTGCAGTTTTCTGGACACACTTGCAAATGTCAACAGTCTGAGCTCCCCTCACCACTGCTGCTCAAAAGTACTGTCCAGTTGAGTGGAAGATGCAGTGCTCAAACCATGGCAGTCAGGAACACAATTCACCCTGTGCTCTTTGTCCCCTGCTGTAGCCCCCTTATCTGAAAGGGCTCAGTGTTTTTGTGGAGGGTTTTTTTTGTTTTTTTTTTTTTTTTTTTTTTTTTTTTTTTTTTTTTTTTTTTTTTTTTTTTTTTTTTTTTTTTTTTGTTTTTTTTTTTTTTTAAAAAAAAGCTTTCTGCCTCATAGGACACCAAGGCAGTCAAAAGTTCAAGGATTACCCTGGAAAGCAGGTGAGGATGTCACATACCTATTATCAGGTGTAATTTTCTTTCTGGCACTACTGGGCAGTCCTGTGTTTCTGCTCAGGTTTAGGTGCTATAAACTATCCCTGCAATGGAAAGTATGTTGTTTTTCAGTCCTGCTGGTCTGGGAGACAGCACTAGATGCCAGGGCAGTGCAAGCGAGGCTGTTGAGAGTTCAGAGATTAGTTAATAATGAGGATTTAGTTATGAACCTATGACCTGTCATGGGATAGATACACAAGTGCTGTGGTCATGCTGCTGCTGCTCCAGCTTGTGTGATATGGCTTGTCCTGGGATGGTCCTTGGAAAAAATCACCATGCAGTGTTACATACTCACATACTATTTGGGACATTTAACAAAATATATCATCCCTGCTTAAATTGCCTAGTTAAATGCAAGTTTGTATTCCCAGTTACACTATCCCAGCACTACTGAAAAAATACCATTCTGGTTTACTGCAGAAAAAACATCTTGGAGAATAGTAGTGCTGCAGTAACACCACCTCAAACTCCTCTGCAAGGCCTTTACTCCACTTTTATCATTAACAGCACAATGACAGCAAAACTATATGGAGAGAAAGAGGAAAGACAGACAGAGGATATGAGGGGAAAATGTTCTCACATGGCTTTTTAACTGTATGGAAGATATTTCTGTGGATATATTCTCTTGAGAGCCCTTCTCTGAGCTGTCTTGCAGGCTGTAGAAACAAAACAATCTTGTTTTTATACAAGATGCCCAAGTATGTAACAGGGATGTGCTATGTTGTTAGGGCACTGCAGGAGAAGGATCACTGTGGATTGGAGCATCATGTAAAGTAGCTTTCTGAGCAGGCCACTCTTGGGACTGTGGGACACAGTGTCAGGAAAGTTTCACCCTATTTTCTGATTGCCCTGGGGACGTTATCTTGGTACAAGTAGTACAAGTGAAACCAATAAAAACCTGTCCAACTACTAATTCTATTACTGGATAATATTCCTTTAAATTCTTTTTTTATTATAACTGAGGAAGTGGTGAACACCAAAGGCATTTTCTACTTGCAATCACAAAGCATTTCTTTTCTTTATGTGGCCTCTTGTAAATGGCTGTTGTAAGAGTGCTTCATGCAAGGTTAAGAAGTGGTGTTAAGCAAATGAGTTTGCACAAATTAGAAAAATTATAATTCATAGCTCCTTACTTCCTGGTTTATTTTTATAGTAAAAGATTTAATGCATCTCATCTCCTTCCAGTTCTTTTATTTCTGTACTAGTCAGCTCTCTGGGTAAGACTGTAACACTCTCAACAGAGCACTTTCCATGGACAGACTTTGATGATTACTGAGTATTGTAGTGACCAGTAAAGGACGTAAGTGTGAATGGATGCTATTTTATCCGGAGAGAAAAGTCTTCCTTTCCAGTAGAAGATCTGATCAGTAAAAGACAGGACTGAATATTCAATTTCCATCATGGAGAAGAAACAGCAGCAGTGCTTCCAGGGACAGATTTTTTTCCAACAGCATCAGCGGAGTAAAGGAGTGAACAGTTAAGTGTCCATGTTTGCGGGTGATACTAAACTCTTGCAGGAAAGCAAATGTGCTAATGAAATTAGACTCCAATGAACTTTGAAAAACTGAGTGAGCAAGCAAAAGGTTGTAGATGGGTTTCAGAGTAGATAAATAAAAGGTCATGCACATAGGGAAGAACAATCTTAAGCATGCCTACCTGATGTTGAACTTGGAAAGAGATCTTGGAATCATTAGTGAGGGCTCTCTGCAGTTATCTTTCAGTAGCAGCAGCAGCCAAAACACCTATCAAAATATTGGTCAGCCTTACAAGGGTGATGAGAAGAAGAAAAAAGACACCATTTTACTTGGTGTCTGCACATCTTAAATGCTGTGTCAAATTCGGGTCTCCACACCACAGTAAGATCAATATTTTGTAAAGAGATACTAAAATGCTGGATATTAAAAAGACTCTTCATCTTGGAGAGAAAGAAGCTGCAGGGCTGTGTCTGAAGTCTACAAAATCATAAATGAAGTGGGCAAGCCTAAGGAAGAACTAAAGACCTAGACTGGGACTAGAGGTACTTGTTGAAATTGGTAGGAGATCAGTTTAAATTGGATAAAAGGACTCCACTCTGTGGGTAGTGAACTTGTGAATTGCAGGAGACCATAGAAGCAGATGGCATCAGCATATTCAACTACAGATTAGACCATTTCTTGAGTAATAGTTCTGGGAAAAGATACTTAAAGTTCTAAGGGACACAAAAAGAGGGATGTAACCTCTATCATCTAAGGGTGCTGGAAGAAGGTGTGGGAGAATGGAACCAAGAGAGAAACAGGGTTTGCACGCATGACTGGTGTCTCCTGTTGCACTGCTGGAGACAGAGCAGGAGCTGGACGCACCCCTGGTCTGACCTCAGTTTGTACCCAGCTGCTTGGCTGGCCTGTGTCCAGTTCAAGACAACAGCTGAAACCTGCACTTGCAAAAGTGCAATTAGGACTTCATGTAATCGACAAGCACAACCAGGCTCTAAAAATAACTTTCCCTTTTGAAATTAACTGGTTGCCACTTAGCACTGCTAGAGCAGTGCCAGTGCTCAGCTCAGGCACCAGGCTGGGGAGGGAAGACGTGCCTGACTGGTACAATGGCTGGACTTCTTAGGGATATCTAAATTTAAAAGCAGTTAGTTGAGCTACTTTAAACTTATCCTTGTATGCAAGGAAGATCAACTCTGTTTAAGTAGGTCCTAGGTTTACTAAATGAAATCTAAAACTTTGCCTCCTCTCTTCACAAGAAAAAAAGGGGTCACAAAGATTAGGTTACTATGTATTTTATTTATATATTAATAATTATTAGAAATCTTCAGAATTTTCATTTTTTAAAAGAAAAATATTTTTATTTAAACAAAATATTTGCCTCTATTGCTCAGAGTTACACTAGATGCTTTCATTTTTAATGGAAGTATTTACTTTTTTTTTTTTTTTTTTTTTTTTTTTTTTTTTTATGAGAGCCTGTGTTTTGTGTTGGAAATTTTAAGGAAAGGCTTTGGCAGAAATTTTGTTGTTGACTGTGAGGTCATGCTCTGGTTTTAAGTGGTTGTTTCCCTCTGTTCCCTCTGACATGAGAAAGCTGAAGACATCTGCCACCAGGACAGATCTGTTGTATCACCCAGAAGTTTTGTGAGGATCTTTGCAGTACTAGGTACCCACAGCAGCTCTTCCCCTCCCGCCTGCCCATGGGTTTGGAGCTGAGAGATGATTTGCTGAAAGCACTCCATGAGCATGTGTGAATACCATTCTACCCTATCCTTACATGTAATACTTTAATGAAGTAGTTTTCAAGTGGTGGTGTTAAACCAAATGTTGTTTTGTAAAATAAATTAAATGAGAGAAAATTAAAACCAAAGTAAAACAAAACAAAACTTCTCAAAAATGCCCCAGAAAACTTGATGACAGCTTTGCTTATTCTGTAATCTGTTGTGACTCCCTAGGTGTCCCAAGAGCTCATGGGTGAAGAAGGCAATGGATTCGACTTGAACGTGCCACTTTTGGAGAATGACTTAACAGGAAAAGCAAGGACCCATTCAATCTTTGGCCACAGCATCACCTGAACTTTTTCAGGTGATACTGGGGCCAAATCAAAAACTGGACTGAATGGACATATTCAGTTTGACTCACGGGAGTGATTTGCCAACAGAAGGTGGGGTTTTGGTTTTTTTCATTAATGTTATTGGACCTAATTGCTATATCATCTCCATCTGCTGTACCAGTCAAGGGGACACTAAACCTAAATTAGAAGGTGTGGTAAAGGTTTGCAAGTAATTGACTTCAGCTTTCAGCTGAGACAGGCTTGCCTTTTGGAATGCTAACTTTTCCTCTAATCCAAACTGTACCTCCAATTTAAAAGATGCAGACTGGTAGGTTATTTCAGCAAAACCATCCGTTAAAACAAACAGTCCCTTGATTCTTTGTGTAACTTTTTTTTTTTTTTTTTTTTTTTTCTCTTAAATATGGTGAGACTGGAATATGTTTCCTTCCAGTTATTTGCTTCTTCCTCTAGGAGCTTCTGCAGCACCTCTCCTGCTGTAGCAGCCCCCGTAACATCACATCAGCACCCGCCTGTCACTTCAACAAGCCCTAGACCCTGCAACCTTGGAAGGAGTGTGTTTGCTGGTGCAGAGAATCTGCCAGATTCTCCCAGCATTATCTTCTTTCTTTCTGTTTTTAAACTTATTTAATCAGAATTGATTTTTGTATCCTCTGGCTGGCTGGGTGATACAACGTGTCTATCTAGGCATCTATCTGTACATCCTTGCCTCCCACTGATTTGTTTCTTCTGGTCTTCTCTCCAAGACCACCAGCAGCTTGAATGAGTCCAATGTCCCTCTTCTTTCTGGAACAGTGGCACACAAAACAGCAGCAACAGAGAGAAAAAGTTACAGTACTGCCAGTGGACCTGTGTGTGACTTAATTTGATTACCGATTTAATGTGGCCAATATGACAGCGATTTCATGGCTTTCATTCTGGCATGGTCTCTTGGTGCCAGTAGCAGTTTTATTTGGTTTGGATTTCTTCCTTGGTGTAGCTCCTGACTGCACTGGCTATGGAAGTGAACACAAGCTCCTTCTTCACAGTCTCATTAGTGTTCAATAGTGCTTGCAGGAACCCAAAACACATAGTCAGCTATGAAGTGCCAAGTTCCTGTTTTTTTTGTTTTTTTTTTTTTTTTTTTTTTTTTTTTACCCATCTAATGATCTTTTTTGGCCTAATTATGTTGAAACATAAAAGTGGCTTGGCTTCCTCCTTGTTAATCAAATGTGCCCTGATTTTTCCATCTTAATTATTATTAAGGAAAATTAGCATAATTTAACTTTGACCTTATTAAAATACAGCCTGCTAGTGCTGCTATCACTAAGGCTGTATGTGTAACTGGGAGAGGTACAGTTCTATCAATACAGGCATAGTTTGCCATTTCCCAGGTTTAAAGCCATGGAGTCAAAGTCACCAGATTCCCTGTAATGTGGAAAGGAGACAGCTGGCACAGTGATACCAAGAGTCACAAAGCAAATGTCCTGTTCTTCTGGTGCAACAGACCTCTGGAGGGGTTGTGGTCATTCTCTTCTCTGCCTGAAGCTTTGCTTTTTCATGTGGTCAGGTGCTCATAGGTTAATGCAAAGCTTTTCTCCCTTGACTGGAGGCCACTGACAGCTGTGAGGATCATTTCAAGCTCCTTACCTTTTCTGCCTTTGCAGAAAGGGCTCTTCATACTCTTTTACACTGCTCACCCTTTGGTTTCACCAGCTCTAGTGGTGGGACACAGAAGACAGAACTGAAATGATCTTGGATGAAGAACAATAAGTATTTGCACAAATAGAGAGATGTCACATTTTCAGGATCAATGTGCTGTTATTGGTAAGAAAACCCTGGATGCTATATGATGACTCTTAGCTAGCACTCCTTCTTTTAACAATCTTTGTGGCAGGATCACCTTTCTGTCTCACCAGATGAATATTCATTGGAATCATTCCTGGGTAGTCAAAATGTATAAATCTGGTTCCTAAAGACATAAGGTTTTTTTGTTTGTTTGTTTGCTTTGGCACAACAGAGCCAAAAATGACATGTGTGTCAGAAATGTTTCTGAAGAGCAATTAATGAATTTTTGAAACTTTCCTTAAGGCATTGAATAGCACCATGAAGAGCTCTCTGGGCCACTGTTTAACATGAAAGCTGATCTGTGAGCACTATGTCCATGAACGTGTATTTTTAGCATGTACCAAATCTTACAACTTTGGCAAAAACTTATCTCTGAAGAGAAGTGGCTGTATCAGTAAGTAAATAAAGAACAGATACACAGAAATATCATAACTTTGAAGTTCATGTGGGTACAGAGAAGAGCAGTATTACCCTTGTTCTCCATTAAATCCTACAAAAAACATGAGTGGGAGGGCTGAAAGCCTTTAGATCTGGTGTGGAAAGTGTACCAGTAACTGTTGTGTATGTAATCTTTTGACAGTTGACATGCAGACTAGATGATGAGAATACCAAAACTGAGTTTTGCATTCTACATAAAAAAAAATTAGTCTCTTGTTTTCTTGGAAGAGGGATACAATATCAATTTTTGAGGGGACAGTTACTTTTTAACACTCAGGATAAAGAATTGTGAACTCTATTAGCTTTTGGCAGGTAAATTCTGTCCTTTGAGTTTCATGGAACACCATAATTTTCTACTGAGGCATGTTGATTTAAATCTTTATTATTAGAAATTTTTGGTTTTTTTTCTGGTATCATTTACAACAGTGACTGCTATAATGGAAAATTGTAAAACACATAGGATAATCTTAATTCTACATTTGTGGAGTTTCTTTAAGAATCAATTTATTTTTGTATAAATAAATATTTTAAAATATTTTTAATAAATACATATTTTAATAAATATTTTATAAAGTATCTGACCTTTTATCAAACTGTGTTCAAAACTTTGATGGTAAGAAGTAGAGTAGCAAGAATTGGCTGCTGTTAGGCCATAAGGACATTTCACATTCATAGAGTTATTGGTGTTTGCAGCAACCTCCTCTACCTTTATAGTTCATACTGAAAATGTCTGGTACATGTCAACATCGAAGTCACGTTGTTTTTATTAAAAAATAAAACTAGATATATATGCATGGTTTGTAATGACATAATGCGCATTACTTACTTTTGGATTTTGGCTAATTCTCACATAGTCTTCTGAAAATATACAGCCTTTAAAAGTTTTGAAAACAAACTCCATCCATCCTAGCAACTATGTCTTGTCTCCTTCCTTGATTATGCCCACTATCTTCTTCTCTTCAAATAGAAATAATAGATGACTAAATTCTCCAGGCACTCCCTGCTGTGAGTCCCTGAGCAAACAAAATTTCTCATGGGAGGTTTGTAAGGAAGTGGAGGAAAACAGAGAGAAGGGGAGAATTTGTCAGTTTCTAATTGAAATTACTGGTGCAAAATTACTACAACTGGAAAAGCAATTTGCCAGAGAAACAGCAGTAAAGGTGTCTGCAGAGAAAAGATACCCTGGTTATAAAGGCACTGAAACATCTGCAGTTGACTGAGGCCACCATGTAGTCCACCTGAGCCATTCGGAATTGGGTGGCAGAGCAGTGGGTTTTCATGGCAATTGGGATATCTGAAACAATGGTCAGCAGACATGACACATCCCAGACATCACTAATCCAAACACGAATGATTTCAGATTATTTTAGCTATTGAATAGATTATTTCCCCTCTACTCCACTCTCATGACACTGCCTGGAGTCTTGTGTCCAGCTCTGGGGCCCCCAACACAAGAAGGACATGGATCTGCTTGAGCAGGTCCACAGGAAGGTCATGGAGATGCTCAGGGGCTGGAGCACCTCCCTTATGAGGACAGGCTGAGAGAGTTGGGGTTGTTCAGCCTGGAGAAGAGAAGGCTCCAGGGAGACTTTATAGCGGCCTTCCAGTACTTAAAGGGGGCTACAGGAAAGGTGGGGAGGGACTTTTTACGAGGGTGTGTACTGATAGCATGAGGGATAATGGTTTTAAACTGAAAGCAGGTAGATTTTAGATTAGATAGAAGGAAGAAATTCTTCACTGTGAGGGTGGTGAGACACTGGCACAGGTTGCCCAGAGAAGCTGTGGCTGCCCCCTCCCTGGCAGTGTCCAAGGCCAGGCTGGACGGGGCTTTGAGCAACCTGGGCTAGTGGGAGGTGTCCCTGCCCATGGCAGGGGGGTGGAACTAGATGATTGGTGAGGTCCATTCTGACAAGAATCATATAATCCTATGATTCTATGATTAATAGAAGGGCTTTTTTTCAGCGCTTAAGTCTTGTCCAATGCAAGTCTCTGGTAAAATGTTTGTTATCTATATAACCTAGATACTGTCTCTTATGCTAGATTGCCTATAGTAATTCTGCCTTGGAAGAACTTTTTTCCAAAGTTCTATTTATTTAAACAAAGCTGAGATCAGAGCCTCTTTCTGTAACTTGCAGAACTTTTTTTTTCTGAGTTGTTGAAAGAATAAGCCTAGTTGTGTGAGGCTTTAAAAAAACTGTTTACTATTTTGCTTGGAAGACTACTCTGTCCTTCTATAAATTAAGAAGAAAAATAGCTTGTCTAAAAGAGTTTTAATTTGCAAGGCTTTTTGGATTCTGAGAATGGATTTAATTGCCTTTTAATTTTTTTTCTTCAGCCCTACTAAACAAAAATGTCCAAAAAGTGGGAAGGAAAACATTTAAAGATTATTTGAATCTGGAGGGCAATGTAGAGAGAAAGAAGAGAAAATGTGTATGGAAAGTGAGAGGTAGGTGGTAAGGAAAGGGGAAATAACTTCCTTGTTTCTTTTTCTTTTCCTATTTTTTCCCATTGCAGAGTGGGGAATGGGAGTATTTATCTGTGAGTAATTTTTTTTAAGGATTTCTCCTTTTTTTTTTTTTTTTTTTTTTTTTCCCCCATTCACTCACAAATTTTCCAGTGGAAATGAATGTAGAATTAATCTAGCCAGTGAAAGAACTGCAGTTAAACTCACTTCTGCCATATTTTCAAATGGTGTTGTAGACCGAGATGTTATACACAACTGCGCACTATATGGTGTGCAAAGGGTCCCGTTAAATCGAAAAAATCTTGCTGTTTTTAATTCTCATGGATACTTTGTTGATGTCAGCAGAGGAATGAGAGATATCGGGTGGAACACATGTTCTAGAGTCATGGACCCATAGTAATGAAAAAGGTTGTAATTTTACAGCAGCTTGGGGAGTGCCAGTAGTTCAATGTTTGTTTATAATAACCTGTGTGTTTCTTGAGTGCATGGCAGCCTGGGATCTGAAACAGGAGTAAGCACACAACTGCATTGCCATTGTGTTATCAAGTGTGCATAATGCAGTCTGTGCTGGCTGGTTGCTGGCATGGGAATAGAAGTTATACCTGACCTGGCAAGATGTTTTTGGGCAAAGTTATCCCTCCAGATGTTTTGGAACAAATTCACAATGGCAAGAGTGAGTTTACACCAGTTCAGCAACTTGCACCATGCAGCTGCAAAAATTTTGAGCTGTGATTACAGATGATGGTCTTTATAGTGATCAGAGATGCCAATATGGAGCTTCCACATGTCTATGGCTGTAGCTGGAGCTGTAGATATGGAAGCACTGAGCTGGGAAAAGGCCTCTGTGGAGCTACTGGTGGCAGAGAAGATCCTTGGATGCTATGTTTGTGCTCTGGATGACGAAGGCTTGCACAGTCTGTGCTGCTGGAGTTCCCTGGATGAAAAAAAGGGCAGCTCAGGTGTGGCTCATCCACTGCAGACCCATGCAAACAGAACACAGGCTGCCCTGGGGAGGACAGTCCTTGCCTGCACAGGAATGGCTTGCAGAGGCCCTCCGTGCAAGGAAGGGGAGTGTTAAAGCACAAGAAACTATTTTGTTTGGGGATTGGTGGAGGAGTGGCCTGCATGAAGTTTGGTCTCCTGAGATAGTACAGGTAGGGTGAGTTTTAGAATGAATCTGTTCATCTTATGAAGTAATTACATCTGTGTAAGGTGTGTTCAGATCCTTATCTGTCTTATTGGATGACCAAAAATTTTGTCTGCTGTTGTGCATTGTACTAGGTAGCTGTTTTGCATAGGATTGTATCTCACAGAAATGCATTGGTTCCAGTGCTCTTATTGAAGATTTTGCAGAAATAGTTCAAGTGATTATGGTCTCAAAGGTAACAAGTCTTACTCCATATACATAATAAACACACAACATGGATTAGTGTAATTTTGTATAATTCTTTCCTGTTTGTTCATGTATCTCAATACATTTTAGATGTGATATGTGTGTGGTTCTAGCAACAGGTGATATACCCAGATAGCTGTAGTAAAATGTGATCCACTGAACTTAAAACTTATTATAGTTTTACTGCTTTTGTGGCTGGTAACACAATGAACACACAATGAATCTAAATATCCCCAAAGAGACTCTCTTCCCTTGAAGAGACTTGGTTTGGGCCAGTGCTGATGACATACATAAATCCTAATTGCATCTCAACCTGCTAGCAGGTTTAAGTTTGTAGCTTTATTAAAGAAACTATTTCCACTTCCATGTGGGAAAGAAATTTTTCCAATGAGCTATGTACTAAGTCCAAAGTTTTATTTCCACAAGTACTTGTGCGAACAAAGCCCCTTTCTTCATTGGATGTTTGTGCAAAGAGAGAATAATAAGAGGAGTATGTATGGCAAGTCTAAACTTAGGGCTGAATTTTTGTGAACTTATTTGCACCTTTTATTTTCACAGCTCAACCTCAGTGAAGTTGCTTTGTATTTCAGTAAAATGAGAATCATAATTTGTTGACATGATAGTTTTTTCTGTATTAGTTCACTCAATTTATAAGTGGCTGAAGAATCAGAATCTGTGAAGAAAATATGAAAATCATGTATTATTTTTCCTTTTCTCTTGTGTTTTGTGGTTTTTGTATCTTTGTCTTGTTTGGAAAGAATTAGGATGAAGTATTCAGGTCATAAAGAGGTAGAAAACTGCCTTACAATTTATTGGCACCAAGTGAGGATGTCTGAAGAATGTGTGTTAGAAAATTATTTCTTTTTCCTTTATTAAAAATAAGCCATTTTGGATAAATTAGGACAGGAATCTTGAAAATCCTGGCTTGGTTTGTCTTGACTGGTGTAAAATGTTCTTTATAGTTATGAAGAAGTCATGCATCTCTTAGTAACAGTTGAGCTACTATATGCTGGAAGTCTAAAGGAGTACTAAAATTTTAAAAAGTCAAATGTAATGTCCAGTGTAACTTATAACTCTATTGTCCTGTCATCCCTTGCAAGAAAAGAAAAGGGAAATATGGGGGTTCAATGTTAAAGAGATTAAAGAATAGGGAATGTATTTAATGGAATTAACCATGATTTCAGAAGAACTTAATTGTGTCAAGAAAACCTAATCTGACTCTGTTTCATTAAAAAGTATAGAAATACAACGACAGTATGAATTCTGCATAATGTTCTAATTTAAAACTAGCACACTATGATATTAGTAAAGCAAGTACTACATGGATTAAAAGTTGAACCAAAAAGGAAATCTCACCAAATGTAAGTATTTTTAGCATGTTCCATTGTCCTAGATTATCACCAAACATTGCATTTTCATCAACAATCCAGATGCAAATATTCTCATACTGTAATTAGCAGTGCTTTTATGTTATGAAGATTATCAGTTTTTATCAATGATGAGGACAAAGGAGCTGGAGGGAGGAATCACGATGTCTCTGTATAGGACGCCTATTTACACACAGTTTTGCTAATAGAAGTTTGTCTCTTCAGAACCAGGCAATGAAGGCTGTACCTTTTTGAACAGGAAATCCAAAGCACTGAGTCTGAAAATGCTGTAGGGGCTGGTCTGTCCCTTGCTACACCCTCCTACCTCAACCCTGAGGTAGGGGAGCCTGATGCTGTAATCAGAGGAGCAATGAAGACAAGGAGGGAAAGGAGGAGGGGCACCGATGCTGCAATGTAGTATGCACATCCAGAGTCCACCTAACAGAATCACAGAATCATTCAGGTTGGAAAAGATAATCAAGACCAACCCTCAGCCCGACTCTGAAAAGTTCTCCCCTACACCACATCCCCCAACATCTCATCTAAATGACCCTTAAACACATCCAGGGATGGTGACTCCACCACCTCCCTGGGCAGCCTATTCTACTGTCTGGCCACTCTTTCTGTGAAAATGTTTTCCCTAATACCCAGTCTGAACCTCCCCTGTTGGAGTTTGAAGCCATTCCCTCTTGTTCTGTCACTAATCACCAGTGAGAAGAGACCAGCACCAACCTCTCTGCAATGTCCTTACAGGGAGTTGTAGAGAGTGATGAGGTCTCCCCTCAGCCTTCTCTTCCTCAAACTGAACAGTCCCAGCTCCTTCAGTCTCTCCTCATAGGATCTGTTCTCCAGGTCCTTCGCCACCTTCGTTTCCCTCCTCTGCACTCGCTCCAGCATCTCGAGATCTCTCTCGCATTGAGGTGCCCAAAACTGGACACAATACTCCAGGTGTGGCCTCACCAGTGCAGAGCACAGGGGGACTGTCACCTCCCTACTCCTGCTGGTCACACTATTTCTAATACAAGCCAGGGTGCTGTTGGCTTTCTTGGCCACCTGGGCACACTGCCAGCTTATGCTAAATTGCAGAATTAATTCGAAGTTGATGATGACAAGAGCTACAAAAGCCATTTAAGGGCTGAAGGGACAGCCTGTCAGTGAACAACTTAAAATAACTCAGTCTCTTAGAAAAAGAGGGCTAAGAAGTGATTTATTTAAATTTTTTAAGGATCTTGAAGACATTTTCATTTGCCTGTATGTTACATGCTTTTTTTCTTTTTTTTTTTTTTTTTAATGGAAAGCAAATAGTAGTAGAATAAATGAAGAAAGTGAACGGAAAATTTAATTCCTTTAAAACAATAATGTCCATTTTTATAGGAAGTAAGCTTCAGCCAGAAAAGATATGCTTTATTCAGATGCATGTTCCTGGGTTCAATACATGGTAACTGAATGAAATTTTACGGTTGATGTTTTATAAACAAGTAGCCTAGATACTTGAGTGTGGTTTACAGGTCTTCTATTTTATAAATCTAGAAACTGGAAGGGAAAAACTGGATAGCACAATTGCATCTTAGCTTCTCCTTAGTAAGGCTGAAATGCATTGAGAACAAGTGTGGTACCTTGGCTTTCTTTCAAATACTATGAATAAATATTTAACTATATAAAGCTCATGTAGATACTGACCTGAAATTCCTATTCCTTCCATTCACAGAAAAAGTGAACTAGCAGTTGATTGTTAACCAAATTGCAATGAAGGCAAGTGAAATAAGTCCTGAAATGGAAGACACCTGAGCCTGTTGCTTGCTGCCTTATGTTGAAGGGTAAGCAGAGATGATGCCACCTTCTCCAGTTTTGCCTTCCCTCTTGCAAGTGGAAAGCTTCTTCCTTGTGTGCTTGCTTGTTGCTGCCATGCTTCAGAGGTTGCTTTGTGTGCTGAGGCTGTGTCCCAGTTCTTCTCTTCATTGTGCTGGCTGCCAGTGGACAGGTCATGGGACCCATGGTCAGCAGGGAAGTAAAGACCTCATCCAGTGACTGCCTCAGAGCTGATGGGAAGAAGGCAGCCACCAGCAACATCCTCCCTTTGCTGTGTGTCCACATCACCCCAGGAACTGACTTCCCCTGCATGCTTTTCCAGACAGCCTGGTAAACTGCCTCATAGAGCTAGAACAAATTATAAAGAGTCCACAGGGTGTTGTAGGTGAATGCCAAACTGGTGTTACCTGCCTGGCCAGGAAATGCAGAGGGTGGGTGTGAAGTGAGGCTGTGAGAGGACCAGCAGAAGAAGGGTCTGGGACCTGTGGGATGCTTATGTCCACTGGTTACTAGAGGAAGCCAGTACAGACCATGTCAGTACTGCACTTGAGGACAAGTTAATTAAACCTGCTGAGAGAGGTGAGATGCAATGACAGAGTATATTACCTTAGTCTTGGTCTTATGACAACATGCTTACATTATCCTTTTCAGGCTTGGAGCATGGGCAGACCTGGTCTGCATCTGCCACGGTTTGTGTTACAAACATTCCCAGTCCAAACCCAAGCACAGGTGCATGGGCTTGGCCATCTTTGTGATGAGAAATCAGCAGTCGGACACTGCTCAGAATGCATCACTTCCCTTGTCCCAGGACAGCATGTCCATGGGAGCACGCTTGGAACCGACACTTTATAGATAAAGGGGTTTATGCCCAAATGACTGGGAGCTTTGGGCAACACTGTATAGCACAGTGAGCTGTACCGAATCTTAGAAGTATTCTTAATCAAGAATTGCTCAGGACTATAGGCTAACTTGACACATTGCTCATCTCTGTGTTGCCCTGTGTGACCTGCATTCAGCAAGTATGGTCACCCACAATAAAGATTATCCTTCTGGGTAAAATCTGAAGCCCTATCCTGCAGAAAACATTTGGTAAATAGATCCTCGCACTCTTTCAGAAGGACTGTAAGATCTTCAGGCTTTTGGCAAAAGTTCTAAAAGTGAATACAGATATTATGTTTTATGACAGGATTGACAGATGAAATCACATGACAGAAGAACTCAGTTCCTTTGTGTTTTTCCCTTGTTTCACAAAAAAATAATTTTGTAGCAGAAAGGTCTGGAATAACATACTGAAACCTGTTTTGCCTGTCAGCTGAGCTTCTATGTTAGTCTCTGTTATATATCAGAGAATATAATAGCAGCCACTCCCACACAAAATTAGCTCTGCTTATGTATTGCCTACCAGAAGAGTATAGTATTTAAGCACAAGAAAATAATATCTTGTGAGAGACGGGATTTCTAAGGTCCAGTTCTGCATCTCCTCATTTGACATTTTATTTCAGAGTACTCACACTGGTACAAATAAGATCAGGTCTTTAGTGTAGAATCTATTTGAAATCATTCAGGTTGGTTTTATATTTGTGCTCTTTGGTTGAGCTTTGTCTTTAGATGTGGGCTCCGTTGCAAAAGTGAGGCTGTGTCTGCACATGCTTTTTTATAAGTAGGATGTCTTTGTAATACTGAAAGTCTTAAAATAGTTGAGCAACATGATATCTTCACACATTCTTTTCTGAAGCTGATACATCTGTCGTGGGATCACACATTACTTGGATATGATTTATTAGCAAAGCAGGGAATTTTTCTCTGGTAGTATTCCCTCTCCACCCCCCAGAAAAATGCAGCTCTGAAATATAGGGAAGTTCCATGGAAAAAAAGTAGTTTTTGCAAAAAAAACCCCACATGACCTGATTTTCTTTCTCTCATTAAAAACATGAAATGGGGAAATCCTAGCTCCATTTCTCCTGGGTAGACCATGATGAGGGTAGCCAGATCTTCCAAATCTGGGCAGGTCTCCATAGCTGGTACTTAATAATATACCATTCAACCCATGCTGCCAAATAGTGAAAGCTTCCACCCTTCATTTCCATGCTAAGACAATTTTCACTAGTGTTATGGCATGAAAACTTTCTTCATCAAATGTCTTAAAGAAAATGACAGTATTTTTCTCCCCATTTGTTGAGGGAGAGCTGTCTGTAGGCCAGTTGACTGGACAGCTGTAACAGATACTTTTGTTCTCCTAGAGGACCCTGATTCTTGTAACTGCTTCCCTAGTTTTGATCTCAACTGGAAAATGTTCTCCAAATCTAGTTTTCTGTGTTCTGGTTCTAGAGAATTTCATGTAAATCCTTGCTTGAAAAATAATGTTTTGGTCTGGGTAGACTGGGTTTAAGATTTTTTGGATAAACAGATTTTTGTTTGCCATGCTATTCCTGCTGCATGTGAAGCATAACTCAGTTTATGACCACATGAGAACAATTTCAAACTACAAGGATATTTTAGTTATGACATATGAGCATATTCAGAGTCATTGAGTAACTGACTCAAAATTCATTTAGCGATCAAAATGAACAGTGGAAATAGAGGAGCAAAGGACAAATGAGGTCTTATGGCTACTAGCAGAAGCTACTTTTGGCTGAGGCTACATTGTGTCCTGTGCTTGCATAAGGGCTGCTCTTTCTGATAATATCATCTGACAATACATGTCCTCAGAACCTGCTGTAAACATGGTGCTTATCTGTACTAAAAATTTAGAGTTTTTCTGACTTGTCAGACAAGACTGTTAGACAGGTGTCTTTAAAAAGGGAGGGGAGAAGTAATGAAAAAAGTCTCCATGTGCTATACAGCAGAGCCCATATAATTAATTAAGTTCACCTCTCTTCTACGCTTTTGAGTAAAGGTATAATTGCAGCCAGCATGAGGAGAAGAGTATTTTATTTTGTCCTGACATTTCTGGAAGACATTTTGGACATAGGACAGTAGTGCAGTGCTAGAGCAATCTTAGTTCCTGTAAGAGAAATCTTTGTTCCTGCACTGGAGGCCATACTACAGGTTTACAACATAAGTTGTAAACCTGTAGTATGTTTACAAGTTTACAACAAACTACAGGTTTACATACTACAGGTTCTGGTGGGCATGACATCATATGGTCCTCCATATCCCCTGTGAAGAATCAACTATATGTAGAATTATAATGGTGTTATACCAACATCTGAGAATACTTGCAAGCCTTTTGTCATGCTTCAGAGGCAGAAGTTGCCAGTAATTCGTAAGATCAAGTAAAATACCAATGTCCTTCTTCTCTAATAGTTGTATAAATTTGGCATCACATATGAAGAATAAGATTTCTCTCCGGTTTACTATGACTTTTGCTGGACAAAGTTCTAAGCAGTTAGAAATCCTTCATGAAAGAGCAATTTATCTGGTAAGGAGTGTGTGGTCAGCATGTCAGCATGAACTGCTTGCTAACACTGACTGCAAGGAAGGCAAATAACCGGGGATGCTATCTATCAAAGCAAAGACACAAGCTCAAAATAGGAATTTTATTTACTTGAAGATATAAGGGAGTTAAAAGACTCTTAAGAAAAATGTATGATGTAACACTTCACTACCAAGTGTCAGTATAGGCTTTGAGAAACAGTACAGAGAATGTAGAGACTGAAAAAAAACCATTATTTTTGTCTGAGGGTCTGATGGGCAGAGTTTCAAATAAGGTTTCCTTCTCCTTGGAATTTTATGGGATGTTTAAAGAGGAATGGGAGACCAAGGTCCACAAAAGCTTGGATCAGTCTGTGATCAATGGCTGTGCCAAAGGAATGGCTTTTTCTAGAAGTCTGTTTGAACATGAACAGAAAAGGCTTCTGAGAAGCCATTAGCATTCTGAGTACCACAAACTTGGGGTAGAGGACTGCTGCAGGCTTTGTTTATCTTTGCTGCAGCCAAAGGAAACATGCTTTATAGAATATTCCTGAGCACTGTACATGTAAAATAAAAAGTAAACAGAAATATTTACAGGATTAGGACCTGAGTTATAGCATTCATTCATCCTTAACATTTAATTTTGTTTTTCAGCAGAAATAATGAAGGAATAAAAATTCCTTTTGTGATGTCCACTTGCTGAAGTGCAGGAGCTTGCCAGGTTGCTTCCCCTTTGAAGAGCATCTGAGAGCATGAAGTTGGGCTGTGTCTTTTTGTGTGACCCATTCATACTACTTTGTTTTCCCAGAAATGGAATTTGCTTGCAGTACTGGCTGCAAAGACTATTTGCTGGAAAACTGGCAAAATTTTTTTTTTTTTTTAAAGACAAAATTCTTAACTTTAATGCAAATAAAACCACTTTCTCTATTTAGTGATGCAAGGTGGTGACATATCAATATGATGTCAACTCTGTGTTAATATCATACCAATATCATCCTGGTTCTGTATTTCATTTAGATATGCTCCTGGATCTCTTTTGCTTTGATTGTCTACAACATATTCCTGCATGAGCGAAATAGAAATATACCAATAAAATCTTAACGGAAATTTGATTTAGAAATTCTTACTTTGATCTCACACTATACAGGTACAGTTTATATCAGTTCTGAGTTTGTGGAACATTCCTTAAGGAGATTTGTCCAAGTCATTTATGAAATGTGCAAGCTGATGGAGCAGGGCAGAATTTAGGACAAACCCTAGTGTTCCTTTAACTCTTTAAATAAAGATCAAAGCCTGCTGAGTCTTCCACTCCTTCTACCAACTCCCAAAGGTGCTCACTGCAGTCTGTTTTTTCTCTTATAAAGGTGGAAGCTGCCAGCTTCATCTACTCAGATGCCTTTCCCAGCATGTGCTAGCATCCCAAAAGAGTGCAAGATAGTGACACGAGGGGCAGGGCAGCTGCAAGCCCTGGGGAAGGGAGGGAGGGGATGATGCAGCTCCAGCTCCAGCCTCTCCCATGGTGTGTGCCTGGCTTAGGTGCAGGATTCACCCATCGCCACAACTGCTTGTTCCAACCTCAAACTGTGTGCCCTTTTGGGGTGGCCCTCGGTGGCAGTGTTCACACCCTGCAGACATGAAGCAGAACTGGCCCTTGGGTTTTCATCACAACAGATGCTACCCGAGTGAGTTTTTCAAAGCCCTTTGCCCGCTGGTTGATGCAGACAACAGAGGTCTTTCAGCAGCCACTGGAGGCAGGGATGATAAGACCAGGTGGTTTCTAGGGCTTGCAAGCCTCCTGGCCATGGGAAGGGTGTGAGCTCTGGCTGCTGTCTCCTCTATCACAGGGAGTTATTGCAAGGTTTGAAATTGGTGTCATAACAAATGTTCAGGCTTGGGAAAAAGTTTTGAGGTCAGGCCTGAAAAGAGGGATAATGCTCTTTTCCCAAGACTGCCTCTTTCCCACAGGTGCCTGTAGATAACTATATGATGCTGAAGCTGATAAGATAATTAAGCTGCTAAAGGCAGGCAGCATTTGAGGATAAATCTGGCAGCAGCTGCTCTGTGAAGTGGCTTTGGTTGAAAGCTGTGTCCTGGTGGAGTAAGGTGTACAAAGCATGCTGTAAGAGCCAACAAAAAACACCCTTTTGGCACAGAGAAGACTATCAGACTGGTTCACAGAATCACAAGTAGGTTGTGGCCTGAGAAGTGCTTCATTAAGCAAAACTGTCAAAACATACGATTGTTTCTTAGGTAAATCAATTGCTCAGATTCAGATTATATAGTGCAGATATATCAGTCCCAGAGAGCAGGTCTCTCAGCAGACCCACAGGCAATTTTGCTGGCAGCTGTCTGCCAAGATTTCTTTGCAATCACTAGTCCTATTCAAAACATGTGAACTTTCATAAATAGCTGTTTTCTATTGGAAAAATGTTGTCATATAAGTTCTGAGTTATTTATCCATTGTTATTTAACTAAAATAATTGCTTCTAATAAGGGATAACCAAAACCCCAGAGCTAAGTCAACATTCCTTCAGGAGCAAGCAAAAGACTCAATGTTAATTCTTTAAATGGTCTCCAATGCTAATTGGTGCTTCCAACCTGAAATATTTAGTCTGAATGAGAAGAAAAAACCTGCAACATTTCATTTTCTGAGCAAACATTCAGGTAACCTAATAGAAGATTATAATAATTCCTGGAATTTTAGGAGTTGCTAGTTACAATTCAGTCCTGTTGTAGAAAAACAGATTTCATGGTGTTGTTATCTTTTATTTTTAAGAAATTTAGCAGTCAGATGGGATGTGAATATGTTAAACTGGCACATAACTGCCTAATATGTCTGGTTAACAAAAAATGTAGCTCTGTTTTAAGGTTTGGTTAGGTGTTGGATTTAGACTGATGATGAGTTTATGGTTCAATATATAAGCATGCCTAAATCTCAGGCAATTTGTGTTCTTGAGACTGGTAGATTCCTCTAATGTACTGCCTTGCAACTCCTTTTTCTAGGAGGCATTTTAGTTTCTGGATTAGCTCTGATTTAAGATCTGTCCTGTAATTAAAATTAAACATTTATATTATTTTGTTGAACTGGAAAATAAGAAAAAAAATATTGTTACTTTAGGAATTTCTTTTTACTTTTTTAAAGATTATTCTATACTATGTTCTGAAACATTTATAAACTAAGTTATTAAATGAAATATAAAAAAATTTCTCAATATTTCTTTTTCCTTCTCTCTAGGCTTTTTCAGCTGAAACTAATCAATAAATTACGTGCCTGTCTGCAAATACTAATAGTTGTACCCAAATCTGTATTTTTGCCAAAAAATGTATTCATCTGGAAAATCTTATCCTGTATAAGGTAATTCTGCTTCTTTAATTCTTTGAAAGAAATCAGCACCTCAGTGTAAATGCAGAAGAGGCTCTGGAACATTTATTATGTGTACTTTTGTAGAAGAAACTATTTCCCTGCTAGTAAAGTATCATTATTCAGAGCTGTATGGGTCTGATAAAACTAGAATTATATACCTTTGGCTTTTATTGGTTCAAAGTATAATTAAATAGAAATGAGTGGGTGCATAAAGCATATTGATGGAATTAGGATTTGCAGACAAGGTTTTGAAGAACACAGATGTCCGGAGACACTGACTGAGCTGCTTGGGACATGCATGAATCACAGCAGTAGCAGCTATTACACTGAGAAGAAAAAAATGGTTCATTTGAAACTTGAATTATTTTATATACCTGGGAGCCTCCTAGGATTAGGATCACAGGGTAAAAACGAAGGTGCCCCTGGAAACTGGAAAGATGAGAGGCAAAACCTGACCTTTGGTTGACCTTTTGGGAGAATGGGGAAAAAGCTGACTCCTGGTGGCTTTGGTGACTGAAAAGAGCTTTACTCTTGTGCAGGTTCCCTAAAATGGTGATTGCTGCATTGATGGGAGGTTCTTAACAGGAAGTCTGTTTATTTTTGAAATGGTAGGACTAAAACAGAATTAGAAAAGCAGAGAAGAAGATGTTTTTGATGGTGGGACTTTTTGAAGTGGCAAACTTGGATTAAATGCATTGTGTGGAAATCTTGTTCTATTCCAAAATCTCTGTCCAAAGGCTTGGCTTTGGTGGGTGGTTCCAGGGCAGAAAACCAGGACATGGTGTTGTGGCATCAGGGTTGGGAGTAGCAGGGGTGGCTTTCCTGGGGTGGAGGTGATGGGGCTGCTTTACAGAGCTGTTTTAATGGGATTATCTCTAACCCTCATCATTTCACCCATCTGATCTTTCACGCAGACCTATATGCGTGAGGAGCAGGAATGGGCAGCTCAGTGGAAATGTGTAATCTGGCTTTGCTGCTGATGGGAAAATGCAGGAGAAACACTGGGGTGCAGGAGAGGGGGTTCACAGGAGCCTCAGCAGAAATCTGCTGGGCAAGAGGGGAGCAAACAGTGAAGTGGGTACTGCAGGACATGTCTAGCCTCACTGGGGAGCAGCAGATTTGTTGCCAATGAAAAACTTGGACAGTGCTTTTTTTCTGCTTGTTTTCAGGCAGATCAAGCTTGCTTTGACCTCTTGAGCTGAAAGAGAGACATAGGAAGGAAGAGCTTTCTCATGATAAGAGCAGGAGCCTATGCTGTAGGCTTACCCTGTGGATCAAAACAGGAAGCGTTTGTTGGCAGCATCCCCTGCTCCATCTGCATTGCTGCTCTCCAGTGCCTGATGCTTTGAAGGTGTGTTCTTGCTTGACTTCATCTCTCCAGGTTGTCACAAGGTTAACACAAATTTGTTATCCCATCGCTTTTGCAGCTGCAAGGGGATTTACACACAGTGAAGAACTGCAAAATAGATAGAGGGAAGGGATTAGTGCCTGGTTTTAATTTTTCCTCATCTGGCTCTTCAGTCACTTCTCCTTTTTCTCAGTGGGTCAGTATCCAAACTTATTCTGTCACTCAGTTTGACCAGCCCCTCACTATTTCATCTCTCCAAAACTGTTCACAGTTTGATCTATCAATATCTGTATGATTACAGGAAGAACTGTATTCTGGGGCTGTAGGAGCACTGAGCAGGGGGATCACCCTTCCTTCAGCCTGCCAACCCAGCCCAGCCAACCTTCCCACTGCAGAGCACTGCCAGCACCCACTGCTGCCCTCCCCAAACTCGCTGAGGGAGGACTGCCCAGGTCACTGGGGAGCATGCTCAATAGCATTGGTCCCAGCAGTGTCCCTGGAGAAATGTCACCCCTAACTGGTTGCCAGTTGGACTGTGCATTGCTGAACCTAGTGCTTAATCCTGAACATCCCTCTGGTTTCCCAGTCTACCCTGTGGTTCACTCAGATTGTTCTTATTTTTAGTCTGGATGCAAGAATACGGCCTTTCAAAAGCCTTGCAAAAGTCAAGGTATACTTTGCTATTGCTAATCTTGACATTTTTACTTCTTAAAACACTTAAATATTTAAAAATGCAAGAAAAACTTGCTACAAAAACAAACTCAAAAAGGCTATGTCAAATTTTGATAGCTTTTCTGCAAGATATTTTTAATATTCTCATTTGTAATTCTTGGAGGCTTCCATTAAGAGTTTGAGACAGTAACATCACTCCATGGTGTTACTTTTATATCTACAGTAGCTAGTGTTACTAAGCAAGGGATAAAATTATTATGATTGCTATCAGAGTATAGCCTAGAGACAACCAGGGAAGGTGGAGTCCCAGAAGAAAATACTAAGACTTGCTGTTGGTTGTTGCAGCTGAACATCACCAGCAGAATGAAAAGCAAAATGTGAAATGGTATTTTTAATAACAACAACAACAACAACAAAAAGTAAGTAAATAAAACCAAATCAGTAGAAAAGAAAAAGGTCGGTATTGATTATAGAGTGTTATGGCAAGCATTTGCTTAACAAAATACCAGATGTTGTATAAATATTGCGTTCAGATAACTAGAAGGGCATATTTTTCAGGAGTGTTTGAGGTTTGCCATCCAGAGGGACCTGAACAGGTTGGAGAGGTGGGCCTGTGCAAACCTCATGAGGTTCAACAAGGCCAAGTGCAAGGTCCTGCACATGGGCTGGGACAATCCCGAGCACAAATACAGGCTGAGAGATAAGTGGATTGAGAGCAACCCTGTGGAGCAGGACTTGGGGGCACTGGTGGGTGGAAAACTGAATATGAACCAACAAGGTTGGCTTTTCTGGCTGCTCACAGCCCAGAAAGCCAACTGTATCCAGGGCTGCATCAAGAGAAGTATGGCCAGAAGATCAAGGGAGGTGATTCTCCCCCTCTACTCTGCTCTCATGAGACCCTCCCCTGCAGTGCTGTGTCCAGCTCTGGGATCCCCAGAGTAAGAAAGACATGGACCTGCTAGAGTGGGTCCAGAGAGGGGCCACAAAGATGATCAGGAGCTGGAGAACCTCCCCCATGAGGTCAGGCTGAGAGAGTTGGGGTTGTTCAGCCTGGAGAAGAGAAGGCTCCAGGGAGACCTTATAGCGGCCTTCCAGTACTTAGAGGGGCTACAGGAAAGATCGGGAGGGACTCTTTATCAGGGGGTGTTGTGATAACATGAGGGATAATGGTTTTAAACTGAAAGACGTATAGATTTAGATTAGATATAAGGATTTAATTCTTTACTGTGAGGGTGGTGAGGCCCTGGCACAGGTTGCCCAGAGAAGCTGTGGCTGCCCCCTCCCTGGCAGTGTCCAAGGCCAGGCTGGACGGGGCTTTGAGCAAACTGAGGTAATGGAAGGTGTCCCTGCCCATGGCAGGGGGGGTTGGAACTAGATGATCTTTAAGGTCTCTTCCAATCCAAACCTTTCTGTGATTCTAGGTAGAGAGCCTGGAGAAGAGAAGGCTCCAGGGAGACCTTATAGCGGCCTTCCAGTACTTAGAGGGGCTACAGGAAAGATCGGGAGGGACTCTTTATCAGGGGGTGTTGTGATAACATGAGGGATAATGGTTTTAAACTGAAAGACGTATAGATTTAGATTAGATATAAGGATTTAATTCTTTACTGTGAGGGTGGTGAGGCCCTGGCACAGGTTGCCCAGAGAAGCTGTGGCTGCCCCCTCCCTGGCAGTGTCCAAGGCCAGGCTGGACGGGGCTTTGAGCAAACTGAGGTAATGGAAGGTGTCCCTGCCCATGGCAGGGGGGGTTGGAACTAGATGATCTTTAAGGTCTCTTCCAATCCAAACCTTTCTGTGATTCTAGGTAGAGAGCCTGGAGATTATGATTAAAAAAAAAAAAAAAAAAA
>NW_020799142.1:16403793-16455692 GCF_003259725.1 Athene cunicularia | reverse complement strand
ATAAAAAAAAAAAAAAAAAAAGGGGCTTCAGACTCTTTACACTTCTGTGCCAGCTTCTGTTACAGCAGCATTTCTTGGGTCATTTCTAGCCACAGCTGGAGCCTCTGGAGGTAAGAAATAGTTCTTGTACCACCATCCCTGGAACAGCAACTCAGGCTTTAGCTCAGCAAAGCACATATCTAACTTGCAGTCTGCATTTCTGACCTGTGAGGCACATGAGCTGACTGGGAAGTGGCTCAGCCCTGGGGTTGCTTTGGTCCTGTTATCAGCAGCATGAGTCTTGGCTGTGCAGAGGGGAAAAATCCCATGGCTCTGTTTAGATTGATGTAACAGGAAACGCTGAGCAAAGGAAACTTTCCCCTGTGCAAGGCTCAAGGAGCCACGCTGGGACTTCCCCTGCTCCTCATCCTCTGTCCCAGCTCAACCAGCAAACCTGCAGCTTTTCTGTTATCGAAACATGAATGACTACTTGTGTTTTATCCTGTCAATGTATTTTTAAGTCTCAGAGGCAGTCAATGCTCTATACTGTCAGGATTTTAATCTGCTTTGTTTGTGCTCTCATAGCCACGTGATGGAGGCCCTCTCCAAGCAAAACCACATTGTTTTGCTCTCTTCCACTGAGCAGTTACATTTTGGCTTTGATTCCTTTCTGTTTAAGTAGTTCTTGCTTTTGCATTGTTTTTAGTTTGCATTGTACATTGGTCCGTGTACCGTCTTCTCCAGATATGTCATTCTATCCCTGTTTCTTTCTCTCCCCACTCTAGATTGTGCTGTCAATAAAGAGCCATATGAATTGACTTGATAGTCAAAATACATCTTCCCAGCTTTTTGTAAAGCAGTGACGATCCAATGAATTTTTCTGAGCTTTACAAATATGGAAAAGCTATTTTTCTTAGTGTGTTCAGCATGCCATTTCTGTGTGTGATTGCACAGATATTCAGTTTCTTCTTGCAACTGAATGAGATAAGTAACTCAAATAAAAACAGAGGGCATATCTTGAAGTTTGAAATGGGATTATACGAACTGTAACATGTCAATGTTGATTTGCTTGAAGAGGGAAATGTTTGAGCAGTGATTAGGGATATTCTTAGTGCTAGCTCTTACTGAAGCTTGGAGTCAGTCAGGTAGAGCTGGGTAAGCACCAGGAGCAAGTTCCATCAGCTAACACAGAAATCATTTGCCATTGTCAGTGTTTCCAGTATCACTGCTGTTTTCTTTACTTCATGGCAAAAGAAAGAGGGCTGACTGTTTAAACTATTTCCTGGCAGCGTGCAAGATAAGCTTATTTGGAAACAAATATATTTTTCTAATCCCTGGATAAGAAAACTTGACATCTATCCCTATTTATGACATGATTGCTCCAGCAGGCTTTCCTACATGTATTGCAGCCAGGCCTGCTGCTGCACACAGTATTGTAAATACATTGTGATAGTACTAATCTGTTTCTGGTTTTCATTTTTTTTTTTTTTTTTCCCCCTTGTATTTTTTTTTTTTTAAACCTTGCTCTAGTATATGTCTTGCCTGCCTGTAGACAAGAGTACTAAACTAATGCATGGAGAGAATGGGGTAGATTCACATGATTTTTAACATCTTCTGGTTTGTTAAGATCCTCCCTTTCTTACTCTAAGCAAAATCCTCCGTGTGAAGACAGCTGCCTGCACCTGAGAGAGTGTGTATTCTCTGGTACTACCCAGGAAGCACCAGGCAATCTGAAAAACAATTTCTCCTCACTGCCTTCCATGACTACAACTTTCATTTGCACAGACATCACATCAGAAATTGGATTCTACAAGTTTTCCTCACACCTGTAAGATATCATTATGTGGATGAAATGAAGATTCAGTTTTCCTTCCCCTCTGGGATCTGGGCTAAAAGACCAAAACCAATAAAAATCTATCAATAAAAAGTAGAGAAAATGCTTCCCTTCACAATAGCCTGTTCTCATAGCTTTTAATGCAAAAAAAAGTAACAGAAGGTTTTAAGATGCATATTATTGCATCAGTAATATGTATGGCAATTTCTTAGTCTACTAGAGGTGTCATAATTTTCTTTAAATAAGTTTATAGAACAGACCTTCTTACTCTGTCCACATGCTCATAATGGACTAGTTTACTAGCTTATGTTATTGTCACTTTGTGCTTGATAAGAAATAGATTTGCAAGGTAAAGATGTCATTCATGAGCAGCACGAACCAAGGCCATCTACAATAAGTTTTTAGACAGGGTAAGAGGCAGAGAGATGATGGACCATTATGTCTGTGACACTTGCTTAAAAATGTCCTTAAGAACAACCCATTTACTTTACCTGCTCTTGTTTTGGTCAGAATTGATCAGACTGGCTTTGTCCATCCTGACTCTGACAAATGTTTGCAAAAATGTATTTCTGAATTCCACTTCTTTGTCTTAGTTTTGAGTCAAGATTCATGGAAAGGCCCTGCTACTCTCTGATGCATGGGTTTGAGGAGCTGAGCAGTAAAGAGAAGTGCAGATGTCAGAGGCAGGCTTGAAGGTGATTGTGTGAGTTTGCCTGCATGCTGGAGTCAATGGGAAGCAGGGTTGGCAGATGCTGGCATGGCAGGGTGAACCGCAGTGCTGGGTGCTTAGGGTTGGGCAGCCAGCATTGCTCAGCATTTTTCACCAAAACACAGTTTTTTGTCTGGAGTATGTCCATTGTGAGGTCTAGTTGGGAATGAGTTGAAGTTCTCTCTGCTCTTTTTGTCCAGGTTATCAAGCACTTTCAGATGCCGGAGGAAAACAGTACTTAAGATCTATTGCTATTGAGTTACTGTGTGATATGTACTAGTAGCTGAGTGCTCCAGTTTCAGCCAAGACACTCCAGGAATTTGAGGGTTTGTGGGATGCCAGTGTGTGCATGTAAATGCCCTTCTCTAATCCTAAACAACCCTTCCCTCTTTTCCACCCGTCAATGTTATCTAAGGCAGCTGTAACACAGAGAGAGACCATTTCATAAGCTGTAAGAACTGTGTGTAGATTCCATATATATATATATATATATATATATATATACATACCCAGACCCTCTGTTCTGCATACTCAGGGTTCTGAAGGTTCTACATCCCCAGAGTGCTTGGGGGATTTCTATAATGGGAGATGAATCATGATTAAACTCAAGCACATGCATCATGTGTTTGAACAGCTCTGTGTTACATAGCCCAGCCGGTGGCGCCACATGTGTGGGTCAGTCTGTGGTGTCTGACTGTGGGCTACTTCATGCCTGTTTGTTCCCTTTGCATGCGATGGCTATTTCTCCAACAACTATCATCCCAAGTGGTCATATGTTCTGAAAACCCTTATAATTCTATGAAAACATGGGAAAAGCTGTGTCCTGTAATAGATGACAAAGAATTTAAACATAAACTACAGGAAAACCCAGACTGGCAGTTGCATCAACAGCTGATGACCTTTCCAAAGCAGAAGCCTGCAGCTCAGAGCCCCATTCCTCAAGGTGGGGAAATGCCTCGCATTATAGTTACTTGTGGTTCCAGGGAATGGGAACAAAAATGTGAGCATATGATGTATGCAAGATATCTTAATTCTTGATTATTTTTTTTTCTGAACAGATAAACATAGAGGGTGAGAATGTCTTAACTTCCATTTAAGGAGAGAAGCACAAAATTTGCTGGCCAGTGTGAGTGTGTGTGAGAGGAAATCAGCGTAGCATTTGCCTGCCTTGGCAGTGAAACATTTTATGATTTTTGATGTATGTAAGGTGTACCTAGAGACTCATGTTAAGTTAACTCATCTGAAGCTACTTGTGGACTGTGGTGCTGTCAGTAGCCCAGGGCCTTTGCTGCCTCCTTGCTTAATAGAGGGTACCCCCTTTCTCAATTGTTCCCTGAAGGAGATCTTCACAGCTTTCTCACAGTGACCATGCCCTTCCCATTGCTTTGCTTACATGCGTGGTTTTTCTTTGCCTCTTAAACTGTCTTTATTTCAATTCATGAGTTTCCTTACTTCTACTTTTCTGATTCTCTCCCCCATTCCACCAGGGGGGAGTTAGCCAGCAGCTGGGTGGTGCTTAGTTGCTGGTTGGAGTTAAGCCACAATAAAGATCTAAAACCAGTGTGAGCAGTGTATTGCCCACCTCTGCAGACATCTGTGCCTGGTAATATGCTCAGCAGGCCCTCACCTGTACCGGACTTTGCCCACTACATTTGATGGGCTCTGCGCAAAAGCAAGTGCGGACTTTGCAAGTGCAATACACAGGTGGTGTTTCCACATCTTGATCTCTCTCTGCACAAACAGCTCTTTCCGCAGGCAGGGTGGGCAGGCCCTGCTTGCAGCAGTAGTGGCAGCTTGTCCTGGCCGTGGGCTGTGGGCCAGGAGCCTCTAGAGGTCACTGACACACCGGGGCTGGTGGCTGGGATGGGGCAGCTCTGGGCAGGGTGTGTACAGCCACCTGTGCATGATGACAAAGAGCAGGGCATATTCTGTGCTTGAGAACTGCTGCAAAGACATGAATGGAATGAGAGGCAATGGCTTGTCCGCAGGAGATGCATGAGGCCCGCAGAGACATGGTACTTCTCTGGGGCTGATAATTTAGGCTGCAGATGAGCATATGCTATGGGATGGAGGTTTAATTCATCTGGCAGCACAAAAATGACATGGAGTGTGCTACAGCCATAGGGCCTGGGCGTGGGGGCTGATATCCTGAGGAGTGGATAGAGGCAGGGGAAACCTCCTAACCAGAGTGACTTGGAGGTACCATCGCAAATGCTACCATGTTTGCCATTTCTCCAACCTCACTGACCACGTGGTGATAGCTGTTGCTATGTGTAAGCAACACCTGGATTCCCCAAATCATCAAACTGTCAGAAGAGGAAATGATTAATTAATTCATAGAGTTCCTTCTTGCAGCCACCTACAATAAACCCCAAAGGGCTGAAAGAAACCAATAACCTGCTGACACCAGCCCAGGTTCTCCCTGGGTGTGTGAAACCACTCCGTATTGGTATTAACAGGGAAAAGTGAGGAAGAGTGTAGTCAGGCAGGGACCTCTGCCCAGGGCTGGAGAAGAGAGCTGTGGTAAAGTAGTATTTGGGCTGGATAGGACCCGGTGTCCCTAATGTCTGCCATGGGGTAACCATGTGCACCTGAAACCTGCTGCAATAACTTCAGGTCTCCTTGGAAAAGAAAAGCTGTTGGGGTTACAGGAATGTCAGCCAAGACATGCCTAGTAGTAATGCATAAGGACTGTTCCCTTTGTAGTTTATCACCGTAAGGTTTAAGCAAATTTTATCTTCTAATGTGTTTCCCCTTGAAGTCACCATGTCGGGCAAGAAAATAAAGCTCCATAGTTCACAACAGTGAACATGTAAATGTTATTGAAAAGCCAGGACGTGGTGGGGGATAACACTGGTGGGGGACTGTCCGTCTCTGCTGACCTGGGCGTAGCCGCCAGCCTTTCTCAGCATTGTTTCTCCGGCACTTTGAGCTGGGGGGAGAGGAACTCCCACCCCGCGGCTCCCACTGCCCGCAGCCCTCCTGCCCGCCCCTCCTTCCTCACCCACCCTCTGCACGAGGCTGGCTGCCTTCAGTCAGAAAATCTGCTGGGCTTTGCACAAATGTCTTCTAATGTAAATATCAGAGGACTATAGAAAGCCTCTCTGTTGGTGCCAGTTCTTCTAAGCCGTGCTTTCAAAGTGCTGACTGTGTGGGTTCTTATCATAAGTCAGTCTCAGCAATTAACTTTCTTTCATTCACTTGAGTGCTTTTTTTTTTTTTTCTTTTTTCTTTTTTCTTTTTTCTTTTTTCTTTCTAAGTACACTTTTAATAGTAGATGAATGTAGTAACCAAATGCACAACCATAAGATTTTTAATTTAAATGAAATGATAGTTAATTTCTTTGTAAACTGACCATATTCTATCGTGTTTCTCCATACAAAAGAATAATTTTAAATCACGATTTTATACAGGAGAATAGTAATGAGGAATATTGCTTTAAAATAGGCAATTTATGTGTATGTAGGAACATGTGAAAATTGGCATACAGATTTTGAGTACAACACATTAAAGTCTGATATAATTTACTATGCTGTTTCACATAAACAGCTGTATCAGTAATTGAAGGTTTTTTTTCCCATATAGTTGCAGTACCTGGGTGCTAGTGCCCCTCAATGTGTAGCTAATTAGATATGGGTCAGTCATGCCCCTTGTTTCTAAGGGCTTGTGCTCCTCACAGCCCCATGCTGTCATCAGTCTCTGCTATTCAGTTCCAGTGAACAGTTTTTCACTCATTAGCAGACAGATGCTCGATGCGACTCAATGAGCTTTTGTGCCCTGGACTATTCTTTGCCCATCTTGACAGCAGTGCATGTCAAGAATGTTACAGTACCACTCCAGAAACCTTCTGCTCCATGCAGTATTAGGCCCATCCTGAGTGAAATATAAGGGAACTGGATTTCTAAACAAAATTTGAGCTTTTGTTTCAGTGTGAAGTTTAGTGGCTACTATTAACGATTTGTATTTTACAAACTCTCTGCAGACTAGAGACTGTCCCATCACTTGCAGTAGTCGGCAACTCACAAGTGTTTTCTTACACCATGGTAAATGCAATGTAACTTAAAACCAGAAGAACTTATGTATGAATCAACTGGATGTCCAGACAGCCCAGTGTCCTGCCGCAAACAGTGGCCTGCAGTAAGTGCTTAAAGACGAAGACAAGGAACAGGGAATGTAGCAAGTCATTATTCACCTCCAGTAATTGATGGTTTAAGAATTTCCTGTGCTAATGTTTACATCTGGACCATTGTGTCCAATAACCACCAGTAAGTTTATCCTTCACATATCCCCCCTTTTTTTTTTTTCAATTCCTTTTATGCTGTGGCTTCCACAACTCACTGTGGTAATGAATTCCACACTTAATTAAGAAGTTATGTGGAAAAAGCATTTCATTTTGTTAAAGCCTTATAATTTCTTTGGATGCCCCCCTTATTTGTTGTATTGTGTCTACCATATTCTCTCCATGGTTTGTTTTTATAGTATTTTATTTTCATTTACCTCTCTTCTTGAGCTTTGTAAACTAGTCTTCTTGAAGAAACCTAAGACTAACTTTTTATAAGAAGAATGACAAACTAGGAAGGTAAAATGAAAAAATTTTAGTCTCCTTTTAACGAAGCTCTTCCAAAACCTGCCATCCTCCTGGACTGCTCCATCTGTACTTCTTTAGGTTCTATGTATGCCACAAGGTGGGTTGGTATGAACTACCTGCAGTCTAGGAAATCTATCTGTGTCATTGCTTGGAACAAAATTGTAATTATGTTATCCACTTTGACCTATATTGCTTTCATATTTTTTCTTTTATTTATTTTGTTTGATAATCATTGAGCTCTGGTAGGTTATGTCTACTAGGTATCCTACATGCTAACATAGTCTATCATTACACATATCTACTTAAGGTCAGTTTTTCACCCGTATATATTACTTTGCACTCACTAGAATCTCATCTGTTACTTTCTTCAGGTCACTCTGCTGTTCTCTGCTTTGATGTTCTTCAGCACATTTCCACAGGCAGTTTTAGGCTAAATAAGCCTATTTCAAATTAGTTTGATTATTTTGAACAATTCTGGTCAGAAAGACTGTAAACTGTCCTCTTCACTGGCCTGCTGAGTGTATGTGGGCAGTGATAACAAGTATGATTTAAACCATCACTCTTTACCTTTTTGATATAGACTGTTCCTACAGATGCAGTTTACATAAAGACTCTTAAGACTGTGCTTGAACAGAGCAATCATCTGAAACTTGTCTGCACTGTTCAACCATGTCTAAATACCGACTACTGCTTGAGTGAGGCAGATAAGTTATTCAAATGCAACTTCCCTATTACTGGGCAATCCGAGTGCAGACAGTCAATTCCTCTCCTGGAATGGTAAAAACCTTGCAATCTTGAACCTTTCCAATAGAGAGGACAAGCATCGAGTTCTGCCCACCTCTAAGAAGCTGGAGGTTTGATGGGAAGAACGATGTTCCTACTTGTTCTTCCCCTGAATCATACAAACCTTCTTAATGCTTTTAATATCCTACCATCCCATTTTATTTCTGAGCAATTGTATTAAGGGCCACTGTACCAGAGTTCAGCCCATCATCCCTTGCTGTTCTTCTGGGTTATTTTTCATAACACAACCTGTTTGTTTCTGCAGGCAATGGATCCAAACAGATGCCTTTCCATGGCACTGTCTGTCCAGAACAGATGGACCAGGGCATGCTGTTGCAGGAAGATCTCCAACTAAAAAATCAAACATAGAAATTAGATCTTTTAATGCTCACCAGGGCCCCCAAACACCTTCAGTTTATATTGTTGTACAAACACTTTACAAAAGCATATTGTTTCTTAAAAAGAAGATTGTCTTATGGTCGGTGTATTAGCTCAACCAGCATAGAAGACACACACTTCTGTTTCTAAAACTATTTTGTTGCCACCCTTCATGTGAAAAGGGTTGTTTTCCATAGCTGGTTTAGACTATGCATCATGTGAAGTTGATGCATGTGCATTTGGTCAGCCAAACAGGAGGAGCTGCAATGTAGCATGATGACTCTGGCTTTGATATTTGCTTGTTTACAGGTAGCTTTTACAACCCATCATTATGGTTGTGGTTGAATTTTGGGAGTATGGGTTTTAATTTTCTTCCCTTTATACATGCAGATGAGAGAGTATGGTGGGCAAATCCTTTTCCATAAAACACTGCTATATCCTGGAATAGGAAGAAGAAGTAGTTCTGTCAACATTCATGCACCTACCTTTCCTGTCCAGAGGCCTGTATGCCTGATAGATCATTAAATCCAGTAAGAAAGAAGCACCATCTTCTCTCTTTTTGAGATGAACATATAAGAGAAGTAATTCTGAACTGTCATGCTGAGACAGCATATACTGTTAGAAGTTACAATATTTCATCATTAAAAGCAACATGGAAAGTGCAGCAGCCTGACTGAAGATGCATTTCAAGATATTTTTCCCTTGTGGGGAATAATATTTACTTTGTTTTAGTTGAGTAGATTTTTAAAGACCATTATATTTAATGTAACTTCCACCAGTTTAACTCTTGTACTAACATTGCTTTCAGATTATAAAAAGAAGAAACTTCATCTTTTTTACCATGACAGATCATGAATGAATTCACTTTTAAAGACTGAGATTCAAAACCCTTCAGTTCATTTCTCTGTTCCCATGCAGATGTTAAATATTGAGAACATAAAATCTACAAGCTAAAGAAACAAAATCAGACAAGCAATGTACTGAAACTTTCAAGACACATCTATCTTTTTAGGGGAATGACTAAATTATTTAGTGAGAGCATAGCAGGGTTATTGTGACTAATGTAGTTTGGCGGTATTGGTGGACATCACTGAAAAAAGGAGATTTCTGCAAAAGAGATTTTAATGAGGACAGAGTTGCAGACATTGCATGACTTTCAGATAGGCAGGTTTTCTAGCTGGCCTGTCTGGTATGTGCATGATTTGATTCCAGTTACTACCTGCTAGAGAAACCTGTTGTTCACTCCTCCTATGATGCTAAGTGTATCAGCACTCTTGTAAATACCAGTTGCTATTAAAATAACAAGAGGAAATAGAGCCAGAGGGCTTAATGTGTAAATTGTTTGCAAAGTGTTCCTGGTGCCAATTTCCTTACTTACTCTGGGGCTTTTTGTATGCTGGGGCTTTTTGTTAAATCCATGGAAATTGTCCCTGCTGTGTCCATAAAACACAGGTATCTGAAATAAAAGTCCTCTGTGGTTGCAGGGTGTAGGTGGCAGAACGCCAAAATGCCTTTCAACTAACCTCCCCAGAACTGTGTTTACAGAATAATGCAATAGACACGGTTTTGGAATTACACTTCCAGCACAGCTGTCGTGTGGGAAATGTCTGGCTAACAATAAATTTGTGGGAATGGGCTAATGATAGCTCACCAATACTGCTAGATTCTGAGACCTCCTTTTTGCTAGCTATGCATCTGCTAGGAGAAAAAGGTGATGTGTGAAGGAAAGAGATGTGGAAAGAAAAATCCTTTGTAGCAATGGTAGTAGAGGCCCTGCCAGCTCCAGAGAGAGGCTTGCTTGTTTTGTGTAATCAGAAGAGGCTGTAAACATATGATGGCAAGTGAAAGGATTTCAATGGGAGGGATGAAGTAACAGTTTTTACTAACTTATGTCTGAAAAGTTGGATTTGTGATGAGATGGCTTGTCCCTTTCATAGCTTCTCTCAAATCTGAAAATTTCTGCCCTCTAACACTGTGTATGCTGCTTGGGCTTTCTGAATGTGACAACACAATAACATTATTGATGAGAACACTGCAGGGTCCCAACTTTAAACAGTTGATTTTGCTCAACATAGGAAAACAGGAATTGCTGCTTGGGCTTATTCCTGTTGTTCATTCAATCCAGTCCAGGCTCTCAGTGGCAGTGGTCAGTGTCAGAGGCTCTGATAAAATAAACTGGCCCCTTTGAAAGATTTGGGATAACTTGTATTCCTTCTACCAGCAGTTAAACTTGAATGTGGAATCATAACCTTTCACATAGGTATAATAGTAACTGAATTTTTTAAAACTGTGGGTTTAGGTTGTTAGTGCTTAGGCTGCTAACTAAACTAAACTCAGCTAACTTCAGAAGTTAGGATATGGTGAGCTAGTGCTTGTCTGTGAAGTTGAACTTCCACTCATCACTTTTCAGGACATCGAAGAGGTAGAGGATCTGTAACAGACCAACCACTGGAATTTCAGCCAGGTGGTGTAAAAAGAATGACACAGAGAATTAAAACTACAGTCCAAAGCCATGACCTGTAATAGGTGTGCTTGAAACATGGCTCATTTTAAGACATTCTCATGTCATGTACGTGAGATTAGTAAAGTGACTTCAGGTTCTTGGAAATCATCAACTTCAACACCAGGCCATTTGAGCTTTTGCTGCTGTTGCTTGTACTAAGTATCAGTTTTGCTAGTTGTTTTTAAACCTTTATAGTTTAAGGAACTTTTAAGCCTTACTTATTTTCTAAGCCAGCTTGAACTTCAGATACCAATAATAACGACTTATCAGAAAGGCAAATCTTGACAAACCTTGTTGGCTGCCTCTGCTGGGCTCTGGACCCTTTGCCAGTGCTGCCTCAGTCAAGGACAGCTATTGGAACAGATCTCTTGTGCTAAACTCTCTAGACACTGATAGCCTTGTTACTGTCTGTGTGTCCCATGTACATGCCTATCCTGATTACATGTACAGTGAAGATGTTGGTTTTGTCTTGTGTGCATCAAATTCTTTCCCTTGCATCTTCCTGGGAATAAAGAGATTGACATTATCACATTCTTCCAGAGAAATGAAGTTCAAATGCAAGAGTGCAGCAGTCACATCCATTGACAGGCCTGACAAGAAAATATAATGGAGGCTTGATGTAAAAAATGGAGTAAAACTTCATCTGTTACCATTCCTGAGGAAATGTGTGCATTGAAAAAACAGGGCTCAGAGGCTAAGTTAATATGAGACAGGTATTTTGGGGAGAAAACAAAAGGGTTAAATTGGATAAGCTACATCTCGTCACTCAGAATGTATTAAATGAGGATTTGGTGGTATTTGGGGGGTTTGTGTTTTTGTGAGTTTGTTTTTGTTTTGGATTTGGTTTTGGGTTTTTTTTGTCTGCAGTTGTGTTATATTTCTTTGCTGCTTCTGTATCTCCCTCTCTCAGAAAGCTGCTGGTTATATGTCTTCAAGACTGTTACTGCAGTCTACAACACTAAGCCTGTCTGTAGACATAGGGCTTCCAAACAAATGATGGTCTTGGTTTTTCATGGAGGATTTACAATTCTATATAATCACATTGGACTCTGAAGGGATGAAGGTGGGAGAGAGAAGTGGTATGTGTGTGTTAGGGTGTTAATACTAAGGCACAACATTACTTCAAGGCAGTTGAGTGGGAATTCTCATTTTAGCTTGGAAAGACCTAGTTTTGGTCCTCATATGATCCTGCATATAGGTTTACTGGAACAAGAGGAAGGAGAATTTAAAAATCAAGTATTATCATGGAATCATAGAATGGTTTGGGTTGGAAGGGACCTTAAAGATCATCTAGTTTAAATCCCCTGCCATGGGCAGGGACACCTTCCACTAAACCAGGTTGCCCAAAGCGCCGTCCAACCTGGCCTTGAACCAGGGAGGGGGCAGCTTCTCTGAGTAACTTGTTCTAGTGTCTCACCATCCTTCAATAGCTAATGTAAATCTAGCTTCTTTCAGTTTAAAACCATTACCCCTCATCCTATCCCTACACCCCCTGATGCAGAGTCCCTCCCCACCTTTCCTGTAGCCCCTTTAAGTACTGGAAGGTCGCTATAAGGTCTCCCTGGAGCCTTCTCTTCTCCAGGCCAAACAACCCCAACTCTCTCAGCCTGTCCTCATAAGGGAGGTGTTCCAGCTCCTGATCATTCCTGATATCTATATAGTCTTTGTAAAGACTTTTTGTTTGAGTGTGTCTATCTCCATCTCTTCCTTCTACAAGATCAATACTGTGTTTTTCAGTCACCTCTGTGTTGTGTGGTTTGATGAGGAAGAATGTTTGTTGTGTTGCTCAGTTCTGAATAACTTCTGTTGATGTTATTCAGTCAGCGCCCATCCTGGAAAGAAAGTCTTGCAGCCCCTCTTAAGAATTACCATTAGGGGTGAGAGAATAAGTCATAAAGTAAAGGGACTTGCCTATATACTGTATCTTTTTCTCAGTTACATTTGTGTGTATGTTTGATACTTTATTTTGCAGCTGCATCACACTAAAAGGTGAAAATTATTTGAGTTATGGGTTAGCTGACTTGCATTGGTGTCTTATTTTGTGATTTTCAGTTACCTTGGCAGGTTGGTAGATTATCTGAGGTCTCAAAAATTTTTAGGAAATTTTTAAAGTTATCTTATTTACTCATATTTAATGTCCAAGAAATATTTAAGAGTCTAAAAAACAAGTGTTGTCTTGCTCTTCTGCTGGAAACACTGCTTATTTGGTTGTTTGTCAGCTGCCTTGATCTATTTTTTGATTTTGATTTTCCAGTTTAGTATGTACTTTGCTGTCCAGCAGAAATTATAGTGGTTCTTGGTGCATTTGAGGAAAAGCTGGGGAGGATGGAGGGAAATTTATCAATATTTTCATGCAGCAAATGTTTCTTTTGAAGTCAGTGCTATAAAAGAAAGTGATAGTTAAACCTCAAACATGGGTTTGATAGCAAACTAACTAAGCCTATCAATAGATCAACTTATCTGCTCTGAAGATTTTTTTCCTTTGAAATTGTTTTACAAATAGTGTAGTCTCATGTTACATGATAAAGAGAAGATAATGTTTATGCCAAAAACTTCACAAGGTTTCCTCCCTGAGTGCAGATCAATAGATAAATGAGCTGAAGTGCCTTTAGAAAATAGATTTTACATGAATTGTGGGACACGCCTTCCTACACACACACACACACACACACACACACACACACACACACACACACAATTTTTAGAAACTGGAATCTTGTTTTATTTTCCAGGATGAAATATATGTTTATATTTTACATTAACCTTTTACTGATTTTACTGGTCTAATGATCAAAGATGTTTCTGCAAGAGACCTGTAGAGCTCTAACAAAAAGTCATAATCATTTTCAGCCTTGAGTTACTGGGCCAAAGAATGCTTTTTCTTTTACACTTCTGTGAGAAGGTCTATGATCTAGACCATGCAGAAATTCAGTATGTTCAGATAACATCTTATGGCCAAGAAGCTCTGAAAACTGTGATGTGGTAGGTTAATAGAGACTACTTTCTGAAACAAGGAGCAAATTACAGTTTTACCTGGAAAGATGTCCCCAGACACCTGAAGAGGTCCCTAAGCTATCTAATAACTCAGTCTGGCAACTGTTGTATGTCTTATGCAAGGTAGTCCCTGACCTGTATGATATAATTCTAAATTAAAGGAGGTTTTCAATGTAACAGTCTTTTACCTGTGGCACAATTCATTTTGCATTAACAGCACTAAAATTATATTTTCTTCCTTTACTGAGGGAAGCTGAACCCAAAAGAGTTGAGGCTTTGCATACTGCTCTGAGAACTATACTAATAAGAACTGGCTCTGTGTTTTCTCTGTAGGTGTTTCACAGAGAGACTGATTTCTTAATTCCAAATCTTCTTCCTCCAAAAGACAAAAAGGGAAACACAAAAATCTAATCCCGCCTCTTGGGCCCAAAGCTGTGCAACTGTTTGAAATCATTATGCCATGTCTGAGATTTAAAGTAAAAAGAGTCCCTCATGTAAAAACTAAAATTTCCTGATTAAATCTTTAATGCAGTATAATGACCTGTTTAAAGGGGAGGACTTAATTTTGGGCCATTTTGTGGTCTCTCATAGGAAAATGCAGAGAAAACTCCTGAAATCCAAATTCTGTCAAAACACAGCTGGCAGAATAATTGCAATGTATTCTTCATAGGGAAATAGCTGCAAGGTTTTTTGTTTGCCTGGCAACATAAAACATCCTGCAAACCCTAGGAAGCTCTGAGTATCTGCTTGCAGACAGAATCCAAACATTGGGTTTATCCACAGGAACATCCCCTAGGATGTTTTCAAGACATGAATCCCTTACTCTTCCCACAGGCCAGGTTTTGCTGTCAGTTTTTTGTATTCATGGCAAGTGCTTCTGGGAAGGCACATGTAAGATAGTAGATGACATTATTCATTACTGAAGCTCTTTCAGTTTATGTTTGGGTTCTTCTCTCCTTTCTGTTTATGTGAAGGTCCCTTTGCTGTGTTCTTTTTGCCCCACAATTCCTCAAGTTTTAGCAAAAGCAAGGCATGTGAGGTATAGAAAAGAAGTAGGTAGAGATAGTTCTATATCACTTCCTGTTCTGAGATTTTTTTAAGTGACAGAACAAGATTCAGGTAACAGCTGAAGCTGAATGTTTGGTTTTCACTCTATATTTTTGTCCACTGGTAATTTATTATTCTGCAGGCATTGTTCAGCTTCTCATTTTGAAGCGTTTTTTGAAGTGTGGCCTGTTTTTTCATGGCAACCATTTAAGACTGTCTTTCAGGGCTACCTTGCTGACTCTTCGAGGTGCTGAATGCTTACTTATATAGAGGAAACAATCTTTACCCTTTCACAGCTGTCACAGTCTGTCCCTTTTAGAAATTTTTAAGGTTTGCACGTTTTAGATAGTTCATACTATCTTTTTTTTTTTTTTTTTTTCCAAAATAATTATTTATGCTCAATATCAAACTCATTGCTAGATTGAACCCAAACATTCTTTTCTTCATAAAATTGAAACATACTCAGAAAAAAAAAGGAAGATGCTAGCAGTGCTTGATGGCTCTGCTAGTGCAGTGAAGTGTGACTGGGTAACACATGTCTAGATAATCCAAATGAACAAAATAACCCTCTTTAAAAGAGGGTGAATGATTCTCCCCCACTACACGTCCTCCCAGACTGATTTGAAGGACAAATTACTTCTCATGCTCAAATTTCAAGGTTAATGTAAGTTGTCATAAACAGTTGTAGTGTCTCCATCTCCAGCTAACTCCAAATATTTTTATCAGAGCCTAAAAACCAAGCAAGAGCCAACCAAGAAGAAAAAGCAACTCTCAATCCATTTCTGTCTGATGTGCTTTAGTAAAGGTCTACAGAAGAGTTTTCACAATGTTTTCCACCATTACTTTCACTAAAGTTCCTGTGCAATCACCAATGGATCTTGCTATATGCTGTGTTTAAAGGCTGAATCCAAACTTACTTTTGTACTGTAGGGTAAGGCTTAGTATGAGATGCTGAGTAGCATCCCTGGGAGAGTTATGCTGATGAAAAACAACTAGGGTCACTTATGAGCTGTCTTTCCAAGAGGAATTACTTGTCACATATTCTATTTTATAGCCTATCCTCTGCTGGAGGATGAGGTTCATCAATTAGCTTTCCAGTGCAGTACATAGGCTCTTGATGCCAAAGATCTGTAATGTACCACCTTCTGGAGCAAAAATTGAGAGCGTTGTGACTCATAGAAGTGAAAGGTGCACACAGTCTCCCTTCACTCAGGAAATAAGAGTATGTGTGTGGGCATTTTGGGAGGAAAGGAAAAGAGGGCAGGGAGAGAGCACTGAACTTCTGGATTCATACTTGTTCTTGGCTTACTGCTGAAGCTAGCTCTTGCCAGGATTGAGCTCTACAGTGAAGACTACAACACATGTTTAACTGATGGATAGTTTATCTTTGTTTCTCCATCCTACTGACCATTTTAGATTTGCACCTGGAGTCTGTGCCCTCATGACTTTTGGCAGATCCCAAGGGAGAAAAATCTTGGGTGGTTTTGGTACTGATGAATCTAGGATAAGTACACTCAGGGCTCAATACCAAGAATTTCCTTGAGTATGTTGAAGCATGCTGCAACTTCTTGTGCATGTGGTGTTTAACAAGTCTGCTAACTCTATGTAAGAAACCACTTTTTTTTTTTTTTTTTTTTTTTTTTTTTTTTTTTTTTTTTAGCAAATAAATGGCTCTTGGGAGAAAGTAGAACCTGATACCAATTTGAGTGGGATCTGGTCCCTTTTTGTGTTGTGCTTCAGTCCTCTCTTACATTGCATAAGGGATGCTAGTCAACTAGGCTGTGTCAAGTACCATCATTATTTCAAAACAGTACAGGGTTGCTATGCTGCTGAAGAAAAAACCAATGTAGTTCTGAGATCAGCACATAACTCTACTTCCTTTCACTGGTGCAAAAGTAACTTGTTTCCAGTTTTAGCGTTGATGTAGAGGACTCTCACTGCTGGGAAACTCTATGGTGAACTTGGTGCTCTTCTGTGGTTAGAATGGCTGAAAGGGATATTTCAGACAAAGTTTCAGAATCAGGGAAGCTGCACAGTCACTCTTGGATCTGGGGAAGAAGAAAGCAAGGTGGGAATGAATTGAGGACTATACTTAAATGTGTAGAACTTTGTTGTTCAGTTCCTTACTATGGTGTTGAAATGCTTCATTTGTGAGCTGAGAGCTGTGAAATATAAACAGTAACCTGAAATGTTTTAGACATTTTAAATCTTTGTAGAGTCTTGAGTTCAGCACTTACCTTGTCAGAAAGGTTTGGTAAATAATACATGCCCTGAGAACAGATACTATGTTTTGGAGCAGATTATGTCCCAGATACTGTAGGTAGAAAAGGGATATAATAATGATGAAAAACAACATTCAGTTACAACCCTCAGCTTCTGAATGTGACAAAAATGGTTTTGGCCTGTAGTAATATAAAGATTAGGAACTGTCTGGGGCCAAAACCAAATTTTAATTAGTATCATCTGCAGTATTTGAACTTGAGTTGCTAACATTGGTAAACATGAACTCTAACTATTGGATCTTTTCTCCCTTACTGAAAACCTGGAGAACAATTTGAATATCTACATTATATACAAGGATGTATTAGAGTCTATGCACTTTTGGTGGGTATAAATGAAAAGAGTTATGAAATTATGTATTTGTATTTGCTGAATGTATTTGTCATGTGTCTTCCTTTAGATCATGTAATTCCAGTATTAAGAAAACCATATTGGGTAGTCATAAACATATTTATTTTGTAGACAACAGAGCAAGCTGTGAAGTAACGTTCATAATAATTGTGTATTTGCAATGACTAAGTAATGTGGCAGTTTTCTTTCTCACACAAATAATTCTTTTTATTATTATCTCCACCCTTGTTTATAATTTGCCTAGCATAATTGCTATGTTTCTAACTGAACAAAAAGGAGTTAGAACCACACAATTGTATTTCCATGTCCAAATCTTCCTTTTTTGACCCTGGTTGCTACATGGTGTTTTTGGAGAGATACAGAAATGTTAACAAAAATATCCATAGGCCAAAAGTGTTACTGGAAAGACTACATTTTGTAATGGTTTAGATCTTTCAGGGGATAATTTAAATAATAAGTAGATCAGAACTCTTTATGATAATGGCTATGTTTATGAATCAGAACATCTAGGGAAAGATAGGTAATCAAAAAAGTGGAATAACTTGTTCAGTTTTCTCTGAGTTGGTGGGAGAGTGAGTTTCTCTACTAACCACTGAAGAAACTGGAGGGAGTATTGGTCTTCTTGTGTTCAATAGCACTATGACTTAAATGGAGCAAAGGTTTCACAAGTTTCCACTGCATTGTGATGCCTAGTACTCATTCACATTAAGGCCAGTCTACCCCATTCTGAGGGTGATGTGGCTTTAATGTGAGAGTAAGTGGTATTTACTCCCATTTTTAAGGCCTTCTTTTTAAACTATGGTACTATAAGCCATTCTTTAACTAAACAGGCATCAGGCCCTGGGAATTGAAGCTTCTCAAAGAAAAAATAATAACAACAATCCTGGTGGTTTGGCTTGTGCTCATGAGCAAATGTGTAGGAAAATGAAATAAACTTCAAGCTGACTGAAGATGATCTGATGGAGAATGATGTGTAGGTAACTCAGTGCTTAAATTCTTTATAGATCATATATTTTCCCACAAATGAGTTTCTGGAATTCCATGACATGGGCACAACCACTGGTTCTTCTGAAATGGTTGTGACATGGTGTCTGAACTTGGCGTTTTCTTGGTGTTGCATTTTGTCTAGTTTTTGAAAATTTCAAAATTCATGGGCACAGTCCTGTCATTGCAGACTGATACTGTAAAATAACAGCAGCCAAAGTTCTGCTTTGATCATTGCACAGGTTTTGTGGCTGCAGTTTTCATACTCATCCTAATCCTCCTGAGATGACTTATCACCATCATTAGTTTTCTTCTTGTATCACAAATATTAAGCAATGAAAAAAAAAAAAAAGCCTTCAGGACTGGCAATGTTCTGACATTGCACAAAAGTTTAAGAAGCACCTTATTTGTCGAAGAATGAGACGTGATTATCATAAATTAGTTTCCAGTATCAAAGTCGTCCTAACAGACCATTGGACTTCATGATCCCTAATTCAGCAAAGAGCAAACAAAAAGAAAATGATGTTTTAGACACAAATGTTTGTTTGACTCTGGCTAATCAGGTTTTTATTTTTCTGATGATTGAAATACTATGAACGTTTTAGTTATGTTGAAGTATTATATTCTCTTGTAGGCTTATAGGCATACTACAAAGGATTTCCAGTACATTCCTTTTTAAGTTGAATGAGTCAGTTTTAAGACATTTTTAATGAGTCATAGAAATATGTGCATTGTTTTACATATGAGACACTACAAAATATCATCAAACATTATTTTTAAAGTTTAAAAAATTTCATAAGCAATAATACTGCAAATATATATGACCACTATTGCACATTTCATGGTCTTCTGCCTTCTGATTATTTACTACTGCTATTATGGCCACTGCTGAATAATAAAAAAGGTGTAAATAAAGAATTTACAATCTATATTTCTCAAATTTGTGAATAAGAAAATAGTAGAGTTCTTAATTTCAGCTACTTAGGAATGGGCTGCTATTGTACAACACTGAGCAAATTACTTTGCATGTTCTGGTATGTTGTCTGTTTTAATCACCTCACCTCTTTCCGAAATAACAGTTCAACTCCTTTATTTAATTTTATTTTTAGGGATTTATGACTGCTGTTAAGTTTAAGAATTCAACACCCCTTTTAGATAGAAGTCAGAAGCATTAAATAACTCCAGAGAGTACTGTATTATCTTCTGAACCCTCACTCCTTAAGACTCTGTCATTGAAATGATTATAGCAGCTGGACCTGGGACTGACAAAAGGAAGGGCTGATTTCTGTAGAAATTACCTCGCAACATCCTAATTAAGACCTTCCTTTCTGATATCCAGTGGTATGCAGGGCAGCTTCCTTTCTCCCCTTCCCTTGACACAACTTGTCGAAGAGGAATGCAAAAGCTGGGTGTGATCTTCCCAACATCAGAGTGAAAGGAAGTAACATACCAAACAGATGATGGCATAAGTACTGCTGAATCTAATTCCACCTCCACCCCTCTGGGTCACCACTCAGCAGTATTTCAAAAGGCTAAAGTCAATAGTAATAACAAAAAGTTCATTCAAGATCTGTCAGTATTAGAAGTAGAGCTAGAAGGAGAGCTAATTAAAAAATGAATTTAGTGATATGCTGCAGATTTTATTTTACTGGGTAAGCTGTGCTCAGGCACTCTGTAAGTTCAAAAGGTAAGGAGACTTCTGCGCTGGGAACGCACTGACAAGTGCTGACTGCAACCCATCTTTACAGAGCTGGGTAAACCTGTTCAGCATGAGTAACAGTGCTTATTCTCCACAGGCTTTATTCTGAACTAAGTAGTGTGAGCGTCCCCATTCCTTATGGTACTTTCTTTGAGGGATACAGTGGAAGTTGAGAGGTTTACATCTTTTATTAGCCTTCCCCTTGCAACTCTCTCACATTTCTCATGTCTGATGCTGCACTCATTTATGTGTGAAAAACTTACAGCTATCCAGCAGATATTACTTTTTGACACCACCTTCCTGGAAAGTCAAACAGCACTCCCGATGCATTCATAGAGGTAGGGGTGTGGAGGGAGAGATAGCACAGGCTGCCTTTCTAGGCAGAGCTACCTTTGCATAGTTTTTTTGCTCTCTGACTGCACTTCACGCTAAGCATTTCTGACTGCCTTCAGGATCGGACTGATCCTTTGGCATCAGGAATGGCATAAAGGCATTGCGTGGGCATCATCTAAATGAACACCTATGCTTTGGAAGATGTGGAAGGTGGTGTGCAGGGATGTCCACCTGGTGGAACCTCCATGTAGCAGTGGTAACCACTGAGTCAATGAGCCTGTTTAAATAACTGTCTATGTGGAACAGCCTGTCTTTAATGGAATTATTGTGGCTGTTACAGACAGACCCCAAACCCATGCCTGACAGTGTAATTACACAGGCCAGAAAGGCTGCCAGCAAAAGCATCTCACAGTCGAAGTTTAGTCCTTTTGAGCAACAGCAGGAGAGGTGTTATCTGTGGTGAAAATAAAGACATCAAGAAGTTGTCTTAAGTACCTCCTGGGAGGAGGAGGAGGCCTGTCTAGATTCAGGCCAATTGCTCAAAATGGTGAGCCAGCCATGCTGTGGAACGAACATGCAGCTAACCACTCCACAGGTGCACATGCATGTTAGCACTGAGTGCCCATTTGCATCTGCTATCTTCTCTGTATGCTTTGGTACAGTCTTTAATTTCATGGTAATTTGTTTCTCTGTTTCCAAATACATATTTTAGGATCCTGTATAGCAAAGTTCAGAACAAAAATTTGTTTTTTACAGTGTTACCCAATAAAATTACAACTGTAGCCATGCATTTTATGAATGCTTAATAGTTTTTTGAAGAAGAAAATTAGCCCTGCAGTCTTGCACATCCTGCTTATAATTATGATGCACTGTGCATGAATGATGAAAGAAAAAGCTTTGGCAAGGAATTGAAAAAAAATTTAAAGATGAAAAGAACATTAAAAGTTTCCTTTCTAATCTTGAGAAGATACATAAACCTAGCAATATTAAGATGATTGCTTTGGGTTACTATAATTTCAATATCATTTAATCTCCATTTAAAATATTTGCATATTTTTGTATGATGAGCTTCGATAGCAAAGTCAGTGATAATGACAGTTTGTTGCTTTACTTATGGACACTTTTGCTCATAGTTCAGTGATGCCACTGTGAGATATCTTGTGATAATTTGTCTGAGAAGGAATTACCCTGTAACATTTAATCACTACTTCTTTGATGTGTGGTGTGGTTAACACTCTTAACATACCTGATTCAAATAATTTAGCCTTGATACAGAACTATCTCATCCTTTAAGTCATATTGATTTTTGCCACAGCAAAAAGAGCTTGCACTCCATAATGCAAATATGTAGAACGTGCAGATTAATATACCTGTCCACAGATACGCTGACATTCTCTAGAGATTTGGGACAAATACTGATATCTAAAACCAAGGAATATGAATTAGAATAAGCATTTCACACACTTGCTAGAAGGAATAAGAAGAATAAGACAACATATCATGAAGGTACAATACATGGTATAAAGCCAGCTGTAAGAAATCCATCATTTAATTCCTATGGACTGAAATTTCATATCTAAATAACACAATTTTAGAATCTGTTTTACAACATCATTCAATGGCTAAGATGATAACAACAACCATAAAATGGAAGGGAAGCAAACAAGGTTAACGGAGTATAGAAAACACAGTAATACTGGAAAATCTCAAGTATTGCTACAAAAAACAAAGAAGGAATTACTAAGTTACTTCCAAGCACAAGACAATTCAAGATGCAAGTAAGGCAGCATTAAGGTTCTCTATTTTTTTTTTAATTAGAGGGAGAACAAAGTCTATTTGTTTAGCCAAAGGTAACCTGGGTCAAAAAGAACACTCAGGAGAAACAGAGTCATTACAGAAAAAACACATTGTTTCAGCTAGTATTGATCATGGAGAAGGGCTCTTGTCCCATAGACCATTATTACAGGAAGATACAGTTTAGAATTTTAATTGTTGATTTGAAAGTAAATTTTAAAAAGAAAACTTTTAGAAGGCATTGATAAAATGGAAAGTAAAAAAAAATTGCCAGGATCAAATGGTATTCATTCAAGAATTACAAAAGGACTCTGATATAAACATTTATGTCACTTAAACATAGTTCAATAGGTATCGAAGATGAATAGCATGGGGCTAGTCTTTAAAAAAAAAAGTGTGGAGAAATATCATTGAGGACAGAGTCCAGAAAGCCTGGCTTCTGTACCCTGCAAATTTATAACAACTGTAACAAAATTGTACAAGTGAACATTAACCATAACAAAATAGTAGAACCATAGATATGTATGACTTCCTTTTGGAGTAGGAAGGGTGGTTTTTGCAGATCATGCCTCATGAATCTACTGGAATTCTTTGAGGGTACTGAAATTTTGCCCATATGTAAATCCAAACTATGATTATAAATATAAAAAAGGCTTTGACATGGTTCTTTATTGAAGAATAATGAACTCAAGTTCTCACAGGAAGAGAGCTTATTTTTCTGTGGAAAAGCAACAGATAAGAAACAAATAGTAACAACAAAGAGTTATCTATAACAGTAAAGATTGCCAGCAAGAATGAAGGTCCATCTCAAGCTTCTCTAGTACTGACATGTACTGGCCAGCTTGCTCTTAAATTATATGGTATGGGGGTAAATTGTGATTTGGCAAAGTCTGCAGATTACACATAGTTACTGGGGCACTCCAATCAAAAGCTGATGGCACAGGATTGCAGAAAAATCTTAGAGCATTGAACAACAGGATGATAAAAAGGCAGATAAGTATGAAGTAACATGCATGGGAAAAAATAGCAATTATTATAAGCACACACCCCTCTAAATTAGCACTCAAGAGAGAGATTTTTGAAAACATTGTTTTGCTAGAGGTTAAACCCCTGGTAATACTGTTAGAAATTATTACTTCTAGTTGTATGGTATAAGAGTATAAGCAAGGGATGGTTTCCAGGTAGAGGTATTAGCTTTGTCAGTCGCTTAACTGTGAAAGTTCTCAAATATTAACAAAGAAATAGAGAAAAAGGAAGTTGCACTGCATTACTGTAAAGCCTGTGCCTTGAATATTGCATGGAAAACTGGTCACACTATTTCAGAAAAGTATCAATAAAACTAGAAGATTGTTTGCGAAGGTTGCCAAAGCTGAACAGAGGTATGGAGTTACTTCTGTCTGAGGAGAAATAAAGTGGGACTTTTAATCTCAGATTATAACAGGTGATAACATGACTGTGAGGGGTCTGATAGAGATGACAAAATCATAAATGTCTTGCCATAGTTTCTCACAATGGAAGAGATTGGTGGAGTCAGATAAAAATTTATAACCAAATAAAAAGGAAACTACCTTTCCAAAAAGTATATAACCAAATTAAATTGTCTGTTGTAATGGATTTGTTAAAAGTATAAATGAATTAAAAAAGAACCCAGACAGCTTCACAGATCATAATCCATCATTGGCATGACTTCCAGCTTGACAGGTCCCTAAATCAACAACTGAGACAAGCTGAGAAGATATATCAGCAGAAAGGCCACACTCTCCTTGCCCTATTTGTCATGTTCCTAAATAACCACTGCTGGCTACTGTCACAGTCACAGTGGTGGAGCGATGAACTGGTGTGTTAAGCCCAAGTAAGTGAATAATTTTAAAATCCAGCCCTGGTAGTGGAAAAAACAATCAAAGAGGCCTTATTCTGTCAGTATTCCAGCTCTATGACTAATTTTTTAGCTAATGAAATCTTCATGCCAATTGATCATTACGTTTTCTGGACAAATATTTGCATTTTAATAAGAATGATAGAAATTTGTATATTGAATATGATCTCAATTCTTCCTGTGCTCAGAGGAGCTGACTCACCAGCTAATGCTAATATCCAGTTTGTACTTAATATGTTGAAAATATAAGGGTGTAAAATTACTCACACTGCTACTTCATTAATTTACGTATTAAATGTTCCACATCCTACTGTTGTGAGTGAACAAATACAGAAAATGACAAGTAACAGAGAAGAGACAGTGAAACTTTTCTCCTCTGTTACTCTATCTAAACCCATGAAGACATAGGGACAAGATATTGCTTTCACAACAGGTATTTAAAGAGAAAAGTATAGATATTAATTCAATAGGAATATTTTTTTCTCTGGTAAATTTTAAATATTTGCATTTGAATTCACTGAATAGATAATTTTGGACTTGGGAAGGAACTGCAGCTTTGCATTTGCCCAGTAAATCCAGTCCTTATAGATCTAGATGTCATGAAATCAGAAGTTGCAGTAATGCCATGTTACAATGCCATGCTAGAAAATTACTTGCTTAGTCATCATCCTCTGGAGAGGCAGTGTACCAGTATCTCCTGGGAAAGTCACAAACCTTGAAAAGCCTGTTTTTTCATAGCTTGCCCTAAATGGAAGGAACCTCCCTTGTATTTCCTTGCATACCCACTCAATAGTGTCTAGCACAATATCTTTAGATCAAAGCATATAAATGATTTAGCTCTACAGCATAAGGGACCGAGAAAACCATCAGACATGTCCAGAATTAGCCATGCTTTGCAGTAAGTGAAAGGTGTCTCAGTGAGGGGATAACTTCATTGGATTTGTCATTGTTGTGTAATTTACACCACCATTTATGGTAGGATAAAGAGAGCTGTGAGTTTGATGAGAGTTTCTCCTTCTGATGTGGGGACCTTCAATCTTTGCACTGGGCTAAATAACTTTTCAAGGTTCAGAGGCTCTGCAGAATTGCACTAAAAGTGTATGGAGGAGGTATGCTATATACATACATATATACTTATGCACTCTCTGGACAGCAGAAACTAACAGGCAGAGGGAACTGCTGGTGCCATCGAGTTACCTGCAAGGGTGACAATTTCCCCTGACGACTCTCAATCTAAAAAGTCGCCATGACTTTTGCTTTGCTGGGTAGACTAGGGAATGGCTTTGCTCAGGAGAGAAAAGTCTGAAAAATACAGTCCTTCTGAGAGAGATGAGATGGTGATGCCCAAGATTAAGTCCCTGTGCTAGGGACAGATGGCTGACTTGTGTCTACCTGCTTGAGCAGAGGTGAGTTTGGTCCTTTCAGATTCACTCTCTTTCTGTGATTACAGTTCTCTGCTTATGCTGGGTCACTGGCAGCTAAGGACAGATGTGCGTGAGTGAGTTGTGGATATTTCATCCAGGTCCCCTTGATGCTATATCAGGCTAAAAAAGTGGAGAGAAACAGTGTACTTGTGCTAGGATTTCACCAACACCCCTGGAGGAGTGAGAAGGCTAGAAGAGAAGCTCAGGTACCCTGAGAACCACTATGGATTCTGCATGTGAACTTTGTATTTTATATATTTTTTTTTATATATATAAGGGTTTGTATGATTTTATATTTTTAGAACTCAGGTTGGGCTGGGTAAGGGCTGTGTTTTCATAAGACTTCTAAACAATTTGGGATATTATCTGCCAACTACACTGAAAGACACTACTGTTTGTCATGCTAGCATGTACAAAATATATATTATAGAAGCAGATAAAATTGTGATCTCTTTGCTATGAGAAACCTAGGCAAAGACCTTCAATACCAAAAAATGCCAGTTTTCAGTATGTCCTGAAGAAAGAGGCTTATGTCTTGATCTCCAAACCACAGCTCCTGGCTCTCATGAGATGGCTTTCATGTTAATTGTCTCCTCAAGGTTATTTCTCAGGCTCTTGGCTCTTCTGTTGGCTTCCTTGGCTTCTTACTCAAGCCTGGCATTGTCTTTTGGTTATTCCTGCTATTCATCTTCCTACTGCTTATCTTGGCCTCTCCACTCTGTTTCTCATCCTCCCTCTACAGAATTGGCATTGCTACCTTCCCAAGCTTTTCTCTTAGAAGCTCTGACAATTTTTTTCATCTCCCAAGGCATATCTATTAATTCACCTAGCTGTTTCCTTATCTCTACCAAGTTTCTCACCTGTTCATTTCCCCAGAGCATTCCCTGGTGTTACAGCACACCTCTTAGTTATTCCAGGACATTTCTTACCCTCCATCATACCTCTGCTTTGTTTACTTTTTCATACATTCTCTTTGCCCATGGATTTAATCTCTCATGATCCAATTCTTTCCTCTCTCAGCTGATATGGATATAGTGGAGCTGCTATGAGAAACTGCTTTGCCAACGCCACTCAGGCAGAGAAACTAGTGTTGCAACTGGGGATGGAATACACAGGTACTTGTAAGATCTGCTGTGTTCGGACAGTCCCGTCTCCCAAACCTCAGGAACCATAGATAGGCAAGAAGAATGTCCCAAATATTGCCTTACAAATGTCAGCAGGACAGGAAATAGGACAGAGTTTCTGGCTATAGTTCTGCACGGAGACTTTTTAAAAAAGAAAGAAAAATGTGTGTAGACAAAATCATATTTGCAAGAGCAAGAAAAGAAATCTCTAGCAAGGTTTCACCATCATTGTACTTTTAATGTATTGACTTTCCCAGACAGTCTGTCCCAAAATGCACAAAGAAACAGAGGTGTCTGCCCATGTCCAGGAATGTATCTGGTGTCCTTTGACATCTGCAGAGAGTAAGGTGACTGCTGAGCACAGTTCCTCTAGGAGCTGCAGGTTCGTGTGCCCTCTGCACCCTTTCCAGACCTGCTGGTTGTGTTGCCTCTTCTGTCTCCAGACCTCTTAACCTTTTACCAGCCACATCAGCATCATTAGCAAGAGGTTCAGTTACTTTGCAGAAAATCAGCTTGTGGGCTGTAAGTCTGAACAGCTCAAGGCCCTCCCTAGGCTGGTAGGCATCACTGCAAGTCAACAACATGCAAGTGAGAAGACTCTGACTTCAGCCCTTGCCTGGGGCCTTTGTGAACTTTATGATTTCTCTCACAGTTACACTGCATGCTCATGTTGTTCAGTAGAGAGTGTGTACCAATCTACTACTTCCTGCACTGTGAGACCAAAAGTCTCCTTACTTGCATCTTCTTCCATTCTGCACTGCAATCCTGTGCTGAAACAACTGTTTAACACCTAATATAGTTTGTATGGAGGATAAAAGATATATGCCATAAACAAAGGTTGTTAGTTTTAGCTAGCTTCTTTTCAGACAAGTTAAAGGATTTTCTGCATCATCTGTTTTCACTATAGCATGGACTGAGTCCTACTCATCAGAGTTTACCATGTTCAGACAACCTGCTCTTGGAATTTGTGTGGGTTGTGACTTTAATTTGCTTATTAATGAAAAAGCAGTAGCACATCAATGGCATTTATGCATATGCATCCTCTTCTACGATGGAAGAATCTATCTTCATATTCAAAGAATGCAATTGTTCTGAGTCAAGTTCTGTTAATCAGAAACTATAAACAACCCAGCTCTGATGAGAAATAATAAGTGGAGGGAATGCAGGTAATCAAAAGCATGTGGCTTTGCAACTGATGCACCTAATAGTACATAAATGCTTCTGTGCAGTGTACTCCCGATCTGCATAAAAATAAATAAATAGAAATGAGATCATTTTGTTATTATCATGTAGGAGTTGCAAAGCACAGTGACTCAGGGGTGTGATTAACAAATTTTATTCTTGGAGACAAAAATAACATGCAATCATCCAGCTATAAGAAATAACATTTGAAATCAACTTTTCCTTGGTACTCTCCTACACATTGTCATTTCTTGCTTTGGGCCATATCAGAAACCCCTTACTAAATGAACCTTTTCTGGAAGAGCAAGCTTTCTATCTGAACAGGAGATCTCAGCCTCCTAAATTAGAGTCAGTGCAATAAAGTTCCACTTGGAGTCTTTGCCCCACCTTCTTTCTGATTGTAAGAAACTAAGCAAAGTAATCTCTGAGAAAGACTCAGAAGCAAAACTGGACAGCAGGAGACATCTCCCATACATCGTGGTAACATTAGCACTGCTTTTACTGATTAGTGTTAGCTGCATCCTGATGCTGTGATGTGTAGTTTGTTTCTCTGATAATACTAAATGGATCAGCAAAGAAAGCACAAGATGCCTGAGCATCTGATTCTAGAATGTTTTAGATGATTTTTCAAGTGTCCTCCAAAACTCTTTCAGTGAATATCCAAATTACAGAAGTTGTGCAGGTACGATAATGCACTGACTTCCTTCATATAAAGTGTAGGGTATTTTTTGTCCTTTAACACCACTTGCAGTTGGGATAAGATGGTGAGATTGTGGAAAAAAAATTAAAACCAAATTTGCAAATATATTATTCAGACTTTACGAAGATCTCAAAATCATGACTAAAACTGTAAAAGAAGATGAATGATCTACTCTTTGGATCTAAAGTGCTTCTATTTGTGATACATACGCATCTTCTTAGGCAGTCACAAGGGATGGATTAAAATTTTAAGTGAACAGTAATAAATCATTGTCTTGGGCCATTGTTCAACAATTGAGAAATGTTAAATCTTTTGGTGCCTTGGGGGCTAATTTTCCTCACTCACAAAAATGATTTGGTTGTCTTAACCAATAATATTTAGTAGACAAAAAGAGCAACATACTTATTTTAGTATGACATGCAAACCGAATTCCTCAGATCTATCCATTTCACGGTGCTCAGGTTTGCAGAGGCGGTGGCTGTGCCAGTGCCTCACTTACCCTCCTCCAGTCACTCCTCACTCTGGGGTCCCTAGGCAGAGACCTCTTCCTGCCCTTGTCCTCCCAGTAACTCCCTGCTCACCCAGTTTGCAGGCAGACCTGGCTGGCCTCTGTTTCTGATAGGTGTGGAATTTTAGGCATTGATGATGAGATCATATGCAGGAAAGTAAATGTTGAACAATATAAAAAGAAATACCGAACAATACTGCTAAAGTATAACATGGCAGAAGTTTCATCAATATTGCCATTCTTCTAAAGTCCCTGCTGTAACAACAAGTTGAGGTCTCTCTTGCAGCAGCTTCCTAGCAGTGCCTGAGCTCCGGGTAAAGGAGCAGCCAGCCACAGCACTGTACCCTCAGAGCTCTCTCCCTCAAGCACACACACACAAATCATGCTTTAGCTGCCAGTATCAAACTCTCATGTCACTCTTTAGGTTTCACACAGCAGTGATTTTGAAGGACTTCCAAGGCAGAAGTATTGGTTTGTCATTTTTTTTTTTTAAACTCTGGGCTGGAATATCTCAACCAGGCTTCTGCCTTTCCCAATGATTATAAAACTATCCCCACAAAATGCTGTACAAACTCAAGGCTGTCCTTCACCTGGAAAGAAGAGTATGGATTGCTAAACTTTTTTGGCTGCCACCTCTGAATCTTCACTTGCAGTGAAGTCCATGATTTTGCTGGTGAGCACTACACTTGGAAGAAGTACAAGAAGAAACTTGTATGCCTGAACTTATATTTGTTCCAAGTGTTTTCCAGCAGTTTACAATGAGCCACCAGTTCTCAAAGTACTGCCTAAGCTGCAGCAGTGTTTTGGGAAACAATATTGAGCTTTGAGTAGGATTGACGGGAACCATCCAATGCTGCAATAGATTCTGATGAGGGAGCTGTAAGAGGTAAAGAAGACTCATTTGTCTGTGCTTGTCAGTTAAAGGTAGTTGTTAGGAGTGCAATAAGGTAGCATTGACATGGTCAACATATAGAAGAAACTAGCCTCATTATTTGGAGAGAAGAAAGTATCATTTTACAAAAGAACTGCTTTTACCTACTTGTGGTCCTTGGCCCTGTTTTGGAGTTAATAATATTATTGTGAGTTTTTCTTAATGAGTAGCTCAGATCTCCTGGAGTCTTAGGAAGAGCCTTCTGAGTACATGAAGTATTTGGTGCACTGGTTCTCGTGAAGAGTATGCTTCTGGGTTTTTTTCTGTATTGAAGGGTTTTGACATCTCAGCCTGGTAAATTCTGCATTTTTTTTTCAAGAAACAATGTTTTGAATAATAATAATTCAACAAACTGAAAAGTGGGGATGCCAGGATTGCTTGGCTATTGCTGTTGTGTTGTGCAGGCAGACTCACATGAGCTGCAATTTAGCTGCCCTGAGCACAGTTTGCAGATTGGCTGCAGTGGTGTGGGACTCATTTTGGACTGAAAAACCTCACCAGGAGACCAGGTGGAGAGGTGGTTGATGCCCAGTATTAAAACTAGCCCTAATATGGGTTTGCTATGTAGACATCAGTGTTGACACATAACCTGAGGCAGGGAGTAGGGGCTGTTCAAAACAGTTTGACGATGAAATGTGATCTTGTGTAGGTGGTAAGGAATATGTTCAGCCCTCAAAAATAGCCATGAAGCCCATGAAAAGACAATGGGAATTTACACGTATAACTGAGAGCAGTTGAGCTGAGATCCGCTTTGAGTTTTTCTTCTTCTTGGTTGCTCATGATCTTCCATTAAAATTTGTCAGGAGAGTGCAGTGGGGCTGTGAAAGGGGAGATGATAAATCCCATCTTCCTGACAGAGATGTCAGCCCGTGTAGGGCTGTGAGATGGATGGGTCTTCAGCTGAGGACTCCTGCATTTATTGCCCAGCACCACTCCTTCTCTATGTATTTTCTACAGCTGTTTTAACTACCGAGACAACAGGTATGGCACTGTCAGTTCCCAGAGCAGGGAATCTGTGCAGGACTAAAGCATACTGTTGTCTCCAAACCATTGCCTGAGAAGTGGAAAGGGATTTCCCATCTGTAAAAATATCCTAAGGACCCCAAGGAAGCTTCTCCAGAAATGTGGGAAGACTTGACCCTGAGTTTATGTCTCCTTATTGTGTGCAACAGCAGTAGCCTCCTGGCCGTTATTTATTTTTGTTGCATATGTGTGAGGAAGAACTCAATACCTTTTGGCTATTGTGGTTTACACCAGCATTATTCATGTCTTTTCCCAGGCCTTTACAAGCTGGGAAAGTCACCTTGTGTTCAACCAATACTGGGTGTATCCCGCTGCAGCTATTGTCAGGGAGCCAGCATTTCATCACTCGGCAGGCACATTGCAGTCACATAATGGAGGCAGGAACTCAGCTGAAATAAAGCAATGCTGAGAGCTTGTCAGAAATGTAAATGATATTGCACCTATTGTCAGCGACATATCCTCCATTGTTCTCACAGTTGTTTCCCAGCTGAAAAAATGCTGGGGAGCCTGCATGATGAAACCAATGCCTGCTTACTGTAACATGCTCCATCAGGAATATCTAACTGACCTCATGCTGCAAGTAGCATACGTCTGTGGCAAGGAAAACTTAATACTGAAACCCAGTGTTCATAGCACTGAAAATCTGCAGCTTCATAGTTTCCATTGGCTGTGTCAGCATCATAAGGAAGGCTGAAAATGCAGTTTACTGCAGTCGGGGCGGGGGGGGAGTTTGTTACTTTTGACCTGTGCTGGAAGTAAAGCTAGAAGGGTCTCACCAGCTTTGGTTCAGAAGAGGAAGTACAGCTCTTCATGAGAAAGTGAAAAAAAGAGAATATATGTGAGAGCCAAACAAAGAAAAGCTTTAGTCCCAGTAAATTCACAAGGTATTTCTGGGTACAGTTTATTTAGCTGTTCTTAAAGAAAGGAAACCTGGAAAAATGGTGGGTTTTAGAAACTGAGAAAAAATATGCAGGCATGGTGACAGATGTGTTATTGAGAGAGAGGTGGGATGCCATTTTCTGCAAGCGTGTTACTTTCAGGCACCTTGCTGTGAGTATTTTGCTCCATTCCAATAGTGTGACACAAACATTTCCCACGATGCTTATAACCCAGGCCTTCAGGGCTTGCTCATGAAGACAGGGCTTGCTTATATGTATTAATCTGGCTGAGCCTGACCACAGAAGAGAGAGAGCCTAACTCAGAATTTTCCTTATGTGAACTTTGAGATGTTAAAAATGCTTCTTATGCTGAATACAGAGGGAAGTACCTTGATTAACTTACTGAATAGGTTTTTGCAACATTTCTTGTCGAAGTGATAGGCGTTTTGACCTTTCATGTTTTTAAACCATTAAAAAACCCCTCAGATTTCAAATGGAGAATTGCTTTGGAAAGGAAGGTGAAGATTTCATCTTGGAAATGTCAGATCAGTTGATTTAATAAATGTAAATGTCTTAATGAAGGTTTTGTTTTAAAAATTGAAAGATCCTTAAAAGTCAGCCCCTTCCCACAAGCAGTTTCTGCTTTGATGAATCCTTGCTTTCTGACAACTGAAATATTTTGTCAGAAGACATCCATGTCAGAAGACATGTTTTACTTGCAAACACTTCTGTTGTTCGCAAGTACCTCAGGTGCTCAGTCAGTAAATCACAGAGGAGAGGATGAATTAGTGGGTCATTACCCCTTGGGCAATTTTTTCTGGCCAGTGGCTCCTAATGCAAAAGAATTAAGGAAGGGTGGAAAAGACAGATAAGGGATAATAATTTCCCTGTTACTCTATTCCTCACACAATATGAAAAAAGAATGTCATTTTTTCGGGTTTCTTTCTGTAACACTTTAAAAAATTTCTTTCCCTGAAGTTCCTCTCTTCACTCCTCCCCACGTTTCTTTTATGCCTTCTCTCTACTGGTTGGTATTTCAGTAAATCTCAGAAAATTTAGTTCTAGCTATTTCTTTAGGACAACAGCAGTGCTAAAGTCAGGTGCAAGCAATGACACCGTGTATGTACATTGCAGAAGTACTGCTCATCACTTTTTAGAGGAGTTTCCCATGAGGTAATGGCATGAGTCAGCATGGAGGCTGTGAAGCACAGACACAGTGAAACACAGGCAATTTGCACAGAGATCAGTGTGATTAGTTTGTTGTCTGTTGTCTTTGACCAGTTCTCTGATCACACCAAGAATTTTTGGTTTGTTTGGCAGTGGTGTTTGCAGGAGGAATAAATGTGTAGGGATACAGATCTGTGGCTGCACATGTCTGGAAGAAATTGTAAGGACTAAGCAAAGAAATTTGTTACTTGTAGGTACCTGCCAGACAGTGAGTGTACAAGGTCAAATTTGGTCTGTGGAAAGATGCTGGCAACTTTAGCAACGTTGGTGGAGATCACATGTTCCTCGTTTAGTAGAAGCTGGCCTGGATATATGAAAATACTTTTCTGTAAGAAGAATTTTTTTTTTTTTTTTTTAAATCAGAAAAATGTCCTCAATCTAACAATACAACACATGCAAAAATACCCTGTGTCAGGTCTTTTTTACTCTCCATTTACCTCCCCTTTGCCTTGCTAGGTGTGATGGAGCCATTATCCTCTGAGTTCCCCTCCACTTTGGGCTCCTTGCAGGCAGCAGGAAGTAATGCGTGGTGTTCCATTCACATCAGGTTAGTATCAATCTTCTTGACCACTTAGCTTTCCCCTTCCTATAGCACCACAATAAATTGTGACAACTATTTTTTTCATGGTAGATCTTCCATGCCATTTGTCTTAAGCCTGAATAGCAGAGACACAATACAGACATGTACTTCCCTTATGCACAAAACATCAGTACAGATGTCTTTGTGATATCACAACATAATTTTTTTTTTTAATTTAAGGCACATTCTTCTACTTATTTCTGGAACTTGGCCCTGTAATGGGTCAGTTGTCTGTAATTTGCATTTTAAACCTGTCATTAGATAACTGCTTAGCAGTACCTGTTGCAAGTATCTTTCTGCCTCCATCTCATCTGCCTTTAATCCACTGAGTGGGTGTTTGCCTTTGATTGTAAGAAAGTTCCCAGATGTATCACCTTTCATTTCCAAATAGCTGGAAGGTAACTTCCAGTTATTTGACTATTTTACCCATCCTGCCTAGACTTAAGGCCAAGTCTAGAAAAGGTGATTCTGCAATATTCCCAATGATGATAAGATTTTTGGGGCATTTCTTCACCTGGTGAAACTGTGGAAGAAATTTTGCAAGGGGACTTTGTTTTTGTTTGTGTGGATGAAATTGTCAGGTGCAGAAACTATAATTTCAAGAAAGTGGGATGGTTTTAGTGTTTGAGCTAAGAAATAAATCCCTAGTCCCTTGAGGAACAGGTAATTAAAATATTTAAGGCTTTGCGAAACCCAACTTTTTCCACATTAAAAAAAAAAAATCACAATTTCATTGGTTAGGTGAACATTTTTTATGTGATTAGAACTGTTGGTATATGATAGATGGAAGAAAGGGGGGAAATGACCACCTCAAACACAGAAGCATGTGGATAATACACAGTAGCACTAAACTTTCCTGGTTACATGTGTCTGGGCTCAGATTCACATCCTTTGACAACCCCAACACATAATTCTCTTAATTCTGGTCAAAATGATCCTATTTATCTAAACTGAACGGAAATGAATGCGATTAATTAAACACAGATGGAGTTTTGTTATGTGATCTAGAGTAAAAAGGAAAAGACAAAAAGGGCTATTGAATTATGTTGAAAACTATCTTAAATATTTCTCTCATTCTTTACATAAACAGCAAATATCATTACTCTGTGCTTTCATAAAATTTAAAAAAAACCCCCCATGATCGTGGGTGCCATGGAACTGTAGGTTAGGTGGTGTTGAGACCTTCTGATCAGATCTCAGTTGACTTTTGACAGCACTGAAGAGCTCGCTTTGTACCACAGTCAGATCAAATGTGAGAGAAAAGCTGCATTGTGCCAACTGCATCTACTAATGCGTAGGTTCATGATTCAACTACTGAACTTGCTTGTATTTAAAAACAAACAAACAGCTTACAAAGAGAATCAGGGAAGAGTGCATTAAAAATATATTTAGTGTGACCATGCCCTTCAGACTCCTGTTACAGTGTGCGTGTTGGGATTTGTTCATCCCCAGTTGCTGTGTGATGTTTTCTTCAGACTGGCAGACGAGGGTTTTCTTTTCTTGCTGTTGGGCCTGGATCCCATGCAGGAACACGATTATGTTAAAAATCTGATCAGTAAAGCAAAATTCCACTTGAATCTGAAAGAACAAACCCATGGGCATCTGATTGCAACTTAAAGCACAGAGTCATCAGGGGGTCTTTGAACCCTGGCACAACATGAGATATGTAAGGAATTTCACAGACTCGTGAATTTTGGACTTTTGTACTTCATCCATTGACACTGGAATAATTTACAAGACAGAATTAGTGGTCCCCTGCCACTTTGGGGTAAGCACCATTGTGTTGCGCATAGCACCCACCCAATAAGGGTCACCTTTCTTGTCCCCTTGTGGCACTTGTGTCTCCTCCCTCTTGGCCCAAGGATATGCATTCCCTTGCTGCTGCCCTGCCCTTGCTACTGTCCCAAGGGAGCATCCCTTCTCCTTCCCTGTCCCACAAACATCGAACCCCTCATCCCCTCGCTGCAGGAGTGGAGCCTCTGTTGCCATATGTGCATTTAAAAGGAGAATCTGCTCAAGCTGGCATGGCAGAGGGCACTGTTATACTGGCTCGGTCTCACTGCCAGTGTTTCAGAGGAAGGCCAGCATGAGGGACAGCAGACAGATGACCAGCCCCCATGCTTGCACTGGCAGGGAGCAGAATGTATGCAGCAGGTCTTGGAGTCACCTCTGCCAAGCAGATTGCATCACTCCTTCCACAAAAAGGTGCTGGCTGGTGCCAACAGCCATGTGAAAAATTATGCAAAGACTTAAAGCAGAGCTCTTGCAAATAAAATTGAGGGTGGAATTTTGTGATTTGCACTGTCCCTGATTTGAACTGTAGGTCTACCTCACATTTTTCCTTGAAAGTAATCAACCTCATGAATTCTGCAGTGGCATATCACGAAAATAACAGAGCAAAACCCAAATGATTACCATCCTCTGTTACACTGTTTCTATACCTTGGTGGAAAAAACATCAAAAGATGGTCCACAGGGTTTTGGAAAGCACTACACTGCCTAATCTACATAAGTAACAACATTAACATAACAAAACGTAACATAACATAACATAACATAACATAACATAACATAACATAACGTAACGTAACGTAACGTAACGTAACGTAACGTAACGTAACGTAACATAACATAACATAACATAACAGTAAAACACCACATTGGGGCTTTGGATTTTATTTTATTGCACTATTTTATTGCTTTCATTTTATTTGTTTAGTTGGAGATGAGGAACGGAAAGAGCAAAAACTATGAGTGTGGTATTGGAATATATCTGTACTTTTTTCTCATTTTTTTTTTTCACATAAGTCATGAAATGAATAAAATGAGGTCAAATAAAGTTAAAAAAAATATTTAACCTCCAATTTCTACTAGCTGCAGCACAGACAGCTCTTCCTTAATGCCGATGGATTTTTTGCTCAAAAAAATCAGGCCATTTTAAGAGTTAAGTAAAGCTGATAAACATTGTTTATATCATTGCAAGGGGTGGGTAAAGAGATTTCCTCTGGGATACAGGCAGAAACTATTTGAAAGCTCAAGGGAAGAAGCTTCCACAGCTTTCCTGGTGAGACAGTCCTGCAGCTCATTAACACTCATTGAGACTTTCCTGCTCTTTAGGCCCACCCTTCCTTTATTTTCTTATAGTGAGATATTAATTTGTGATTGTAAAGTGTAACAGGAACCGGTCATGTTTATAACTACTCAAACCCTATGTAGTTTTGCATAGTGCTGCTAATGTTTTCTGCTATAGGATCCAATAATTCTTGCTGACTAAATTACATTTTTGTCCTGCTCCATATGGCAGCGCTTTCTTAGGGAAATGAAGTTGCTTTACTTGGCTTGAAATATGAATAAAACCTAATAGAAACCTTTCCCTGAACCTTTCTTCTCTGTCTAAGCCTACTTGCATATATAGTAATCCTGTATAAAGGTCACTTCCAATTTTCTTCACCCTGAAGGCTTCCCAATAAAACCTCAGAAGATGTCCTGACAAGCTCTGCCTGACATCTTTCCCTCCAGTTTCAAAGTGATGATGACACCACAAAGTTTGCCTCCCTGGGAACCTGGCAAAAGCACAAGTGTGCATGAAGAGAGTCTTCACTCATTAAAACATACAGAGACATCATACAAAGGAGCCTTTTTTACTTATCTCCAGACAAGATTTTGAAGAACAGAAAGGGGGGAAGAGAGGAGAAGACCTTTAATGCGGTGTCTTCTATATTAATGATTTCTATAGGACTTTCATCATAGCAGATCCCAAGTTTCTCAAGATCTTATGGGCTGTTTAATCACACATACTCATATACCATCACTTGTTAACTATATCGAAGTCAGAGACCAAACTAATGCAGGCGTACAAAGTTTGTGAGCTGCAATGCCATGTGCAGTCTTACAGTAACCTGGATGACACAGGTCACAAAATGCTGGCAGTGCTGTCAGGGAGTGAAAGTCATCTGACTTCAGTGGAAACATGCTGACCTATTTCCCAAGCCAGTCTGGCCTGGAGCTGGGTTTCTCTGCAGAGTGCACAAACCAGTTTACACCTTAAGAACTGTCCCACAGGAGCAGATTGGCCCTTGCCAGGCTGCACTCCCGACCCCTATGCCTGCGTCCCCCCAGTCTTGATCACCGCGGTCTGGTTTCTGGGGAGTGAAATACACATCCTGCAATTGGTTTTTCATATTCTGTTTAACTTGGTGGTTTTTTTTTTTTTTTTTTTTTTTTTTTTTTTTTTTAAAATTTGCCAGTTGGCCAGTTTTTAGCACACACTGAACACAGTCTTGAATAGTTCCCATAATATTAATGTATAGTGTCTTTGTCCTCAGGGCATTTGCTATTGCCAGATGTTTCTCCCTCCTGCTGTGTGAATCTCAAAATTGCAACATATGCTGCAAAACACATTCCTTTGTTTCTTAACTCCTGCACCCACATTTTCACCTGATGTTAATCAACATAGCTAAAATCAGTCTAGGGCAGATATTCAGCTGTTCTGGAGATACTCTGCCATGCACCTGGGTCTGCCTGGTTGGTTGCTCCTAAAGCCCTTTCAACAGGACAGATTTATGTACAACCCTTCCTTCTCCACAAGTATGCAAAGCAGCACTTGTGTCTTCAGAATCAAGGATTTAGCAGATGGGGCAAAATCTGCGTAACAACAAAGGAAAATAACAGATAATGTAACGCAGCAAGGGTGGAAATATTGCATATATTTTACTGTTGTAAAAGGACCAAATTAAAGATATATGCATCTGTATTCTGTTCCCAGAGCCTGCCACTGCCGAAGTGAAGTGGATTTCATGCACTGAGGATACCTGAGCAGCAGGCAATGAACATCTGAGGCGGTAAGCACACATGGTCTTTGGGACCACAGATGGTCTTTGGGGAGCTGTGCCGGTGGCTCATCTGCCCGGTGATGCTACACAGCACTGGAGTCTTGCAGCACAATATATATGTTGCTCCCTTACCACCCACAGTGACCAGGAAAATCAGGTGTAGCAGTCTGAGCAGCAGATGTTACTGCCAGGCCTGTTTTCCCTTGTATGAACCACTCCATGAGCAGAAGACTAGAGGTAACAACCCTGGGCTGGATGCTGGTGAGCCTCTGGAGGCAATCACCTCTCCCACTGGTATGCCAGGAGGTGACAGCAAGAGTGATGGCCCTAAAAATCTAAATTGTTTTTTCTTCAAGAGTAGTGCTCTGCAAAGGTTACAGTACTGAGAATGGGAAGTCATCAGGGATTTGTGGTCACGTTAGAGGCAATGGGTTGCTTCTTGTGTGTCCTGTGGCTGAGAGCAGACACATTTCACTGATTTTTTTTTAAACATCAGATGAACATTGACTTCAGATTTTCTGATGTCTTTATCTTTGAGAAACCAAAGCCTATTAAAGATACGCTTTCTCCTGCTCTGCAGGTGGTCACTAGCTATTTCAGAACAGAAGAAGAAAATAATTCCTTTGAGAAAAGTAATGATAATTCCTCCTAAATGCCTGCTTTTCTTACAAGTGGAGGTCTAAAGGCAAGTTCTAACAGCGGTTCCCTTACTATCTGAAAATGTACTTGCTTTCTTAACCCAGATACTTGGTAACAGCAAACAACAATTTTGGTATTTCTTTTTCCCCTTTTGAAGAGTATTGACAGTATTCTGTTGCTAAATGAGAAGAGGATTTTCGGTTCAGCAGACTGACAAAAGAAGCATTGTACCAATATATAGTCATAATCAAAATGAACAGTGCAAAACAGATTTTAGCAGCTCTTGTAACAGCTATAAGTGCTGCATTTTGCAAATGAGTGATTTTGTTGATACAATAACACTTCATCATATCTTGAACAAAGCCTCTTGGGTGATATGAGGACAGATAAAATAACACTTTATTTCTGCAAAAAGGGTATGCAGGGCCCACAGAACATCTATATAACTGAAATTCCTTAAGAATCAAAGAAATTTTACCCAAGTCTCTTTCCTGAAGGGAACCTTGGAATAAAATATTAATTTGCAAGTTGTATTGTAAATACATAGTTAGCTGAAGATGGTAAATTATTTTATGGAATCTTGATGCTTTTACAATGACCTTTATTTTGAAATAATGGGAATATCAGAAAAACACTGCTAAGCCTAGCCAGAATTTTAATGAATTTGTCTGATCTGATTGCATCTCTTTCACATTCATTTTCAAGGTATGTCAGGACCCTGACCTCATTGCCTAAGTCTGAAGCAGTAGGAAGTCATACACTTCCAAGTCCTGGAGGACCTAAGTCTAACCCATGGCTGGTTATAAGCAGTTCCTGCTGGGACTGATGCTGCTGAACATCCTTCTCCCCAGGAGGATGCAGATGGCTGAGGTGATGGGAGGCAACACACCCTCAGAATGTTTAGGGATGACACCCAGCTGGTGTGGGCTGTGGGACACTGGAGAGGAGGGCTCTGCAGCGATGTCTGGACACACAGAGGAAGGGGGGCAGCATTGTATTTATTAAATAAATAAATATACCTTCTCCACTTTGAATTTTTTTGTTTACCCCTCTGGCTGGAAAACAAAACCCAAAACCATGATTTAAGACACCAGTGACCATGTAGCAACAGTATAGAACTCTTGAGTTCCAGTTACTTATTGAAAGCTGACATAATACAATTGACAATAGTTTAGTCTTATGTTTAAATATCAATGAAGAAACTATGTGCTCTTGGAAGATATTTAGGAAGAAGGGAGAAATTGTTAATTGTGAATTATTGCTAATTTTATTTAATATGTTATGTGAAATTTGGGACCACAGGGAGCATGGACACGAATACTTTCATCTAAGACCAATTTCTGTTACTGGCAAAAGCCTGTATGACTGAAAGAAACTTGGTATGAGAAAGGCACTTGGAAAAAAATGTTGATAGCAGAGTGTTGAAGTCTCTCTTGTCCACCCTCATTACACTATGCAATCCCCTTAATTAGAGTGACATAGCATAAGTAAAACACCCAGTACTGTGTTACTTTGACTTGCATAAGAACCATGCCACACACCAGGGAATGTAGAGGTCAAGAAAAGGAATATTCCACTTCCCAGACTCCATTCTGTACTGCATAATTGGCTATTGGTGTAATAGGGAATTAATACTTAACTTCCTAAGGCTATTTTAATGAAACACTTTCATTATATTGGTATAAATATGTGCACATGTACTCATTTTTATTATAAAAGCAGATTTATTTGAATTTCAGTGATGTTGGGTCCTTTTTTTTCATCAATATTTAAATCAACGTTAACCTCTTCTGTTCTAAAACAATGATACCAGCTCAAAGTGAATATTTAGTGAGTTTAAAAATGTTTTGATTTTCAGTTTGAGGTGTGTGAAATATGGCACAGGATCAGACAGGGGGTGGAATATGCTGTGGTCCCTGTGGTGATACATTCTTCTGTGTGTCTCCAGAGATGGTGGGTTGTGCTAATGCTGGTTGAGAAGTTCTCTAGACCTACCGGATGCCCTGAACCTCATTCTTCTTTGTACAATTTAAATTTTTGTCCATGTTGAGATGAAGCATGCAATGCTAATTGAATTACCTTTAATGAGTAGTTATTGCCCAGGTGAAGGTGTATGACTGATAGTTGTAGATCAGAGTGTAATTATTTCTTATTAACCAGCAAGTTTTGGTAAATAACCTAACTGACTGACCTAGAAGTTCAGAGCCATGTGTGGTTTGGGGTTTGCTTCCCTTCCTCCTGATGTGCCCAAATTGGCCTGTTCAACATGCAGCAACATGGGGCTGGTGCTACCTGGTGTCTACCTGGGCCTGCAGGTAGGACATCCACCTGCAGATGCTGCCAAAGTGATACTCAAATGGAACTGTTACACGGAGACATAGTCTGTTGGTGAGATTGCCTACACGGGTTATGCTTTTGTTTGTATGTTGCTTCTAAGCAATTCAGCCATTGAGCAAATTACTAGCAAACTCATATTTCTAATGTGGATAATGTAATTCAAAGATTTTTAAAATACTTTTAAACTTTCCATCTAGGGAAATTATTTTATGTCAAATGAGATAAGTGATGCAGAGCAACTGATCACAAGTTACTGCATTTTGAACAAGCCCAGAAAACCCTGGATTTGTTTTGAAGTAATATTTCTTTGAACATTTCTTGCCAAAAATAAGATGACAATGGATGTTCCTTCTTCCCAACTGCACCTTAGCTTCAATGTTTGCAAAGGCTTCGCCCTGCCCAGACAGTTTTACAGCAGTTTTTTAATTTGAGGAGCAAATTATTCAGCAAAAAGTTTCTGCTGTCTGTCCTCATTCACTGGATGATAAGGAAGTGCTTTTATTTCTTTTTGTCAGACAGATCTTATCTTGAAGATCAGAGATGAACTTGCATTTCTGCTGATTTTCCACCAGAGACCTCCATCAGACCAAATAACTAGTTGTTTGGGAGTTATGATTACTGGGTGTTACTCAAACAGCTGAGGAGGATATGGCCTTGCCAGTTGGCCTGAGGGAAAAGGTGGAGTCCCAGGTCAAAGGAAAATGTTTCTGTGAACGTTTTTTTCTTCCTCAGAGAAACTGAGGTTTGTCCAAGCAGGTGTGTTGTGAGAACCTGAAGAGGAAGGAATTTTTATGCCTTGAAGCAATGGCACAGAGATGGCAAGAATGATATAATCTAAAGTATGTCTACCATTTTCATAATGCACCCATGGAGAACTCGAAAGAAGGCTTCCTCCTTCTGAAAAGACCAGCCTGTATACATCCAGACAACTTGCATTGAGGAGCATAAACGCAAACATGTTCAATTCCTGTAAAATGAAGAATCTGGAAATAAGATTACCAGTTTACAAGAATCACAGCAATAACAAGGGTAGGGTGGCTTCCAGTGGCTCAGAGCAGGAGAAGCCTGGACTTCTTGGTTTGTTTTGCTGGACTTCTGGTTTGATTTGAGAGCCAAAGCACTGCTTCTGATGAAACAAAACAGCTAAATCTGCAAGAGCTGTCAAGACTCAGTAAGAAAGCTGGTTTAGGTTTTTGCAAGCGATTTATGCCTTGAGTTTAAACCCATGGTTTCTTGGGTACACACTCTGAACAGTTAGAATAGCTTTGTGCCTTTGTTTTGGCATGAAACTCATCCGTTATATTATCAACACCAACATTTCCTGTGATTGAAATTATGTTTGCGACATTCTCAACTAAACTAGCATTACCTTTAAAACACATTTTGCAGTGTGATAATGAAACACAAAAAGCGGTTATCTTTTATAGTCCTTAATTTTCTTGAGTGAAAGTAGCTAGGAAGCTGAAAATACATGAAATACACTAAAATAACCTTATAAAGTTGTTAACGCATCATTGCTATATTTGTTTGAGTCTCATCTCCTATTCTTGCAACTATGGTTACAGCTTGCTTGAAACCATTATTTATCTTTTCTCCCAGGCGGTTAAAATGTATTTAAATCAAGAAACGATAGTTAAAACAACTGATTTTGTTCAATATGTTTCTGGAAATTATACATTCCACTTGCTGCAAGTAGACCTTATTGCTAAAGGACTATTTGGGCTATTATACTAGGATTTTAGATTCATACAGCTCTTTCTGATAATGTGTAGCACTATTCTGGAAGAAAAAAAAAAAAAGGCAAAAAAAAGCTGTATTTCCTTTTTTGAGCTGCTGTAGTAAAGTGTTAACTATATGCTTTATGCTCAGTAAGGTGCAATGATGAGGGCTGTATTTGTATTTGCATTTATACACGGCTGTTTTTCCAGCTGTGGTTTCTGGGGCTGACGCCATGCTTACACTGAAATATGTGTTTCAGTGGGAACCTGGGACAGGGACTTCTTTAACCTCAGAAGCTCATAATGTTGTGTGCTATTTAGACAGCTCTTTGTGTCTTCCATATTCTTTAAAAATATTTCATGGCTTATCATTCAGTAATGATTTGCCTAATGTGTTATGATCCCACCAGGTAAAGGTCACTCTTAGAAGGTGGTGAATTGGAAATGTACTTGTTGCCTATTGCAACAAGCAAAATTATGATGGTGTAGTTGAAAGCACAGCATGGAATATAGGGGAAGGATCTTTCAAGCAGCTTTAAACATCTGGATGATGATGACGTACTTTAACCAGATTAGCTAGGCTTGTATTTAAGCATAAAGTCAACTGGCAAAAAACTCTCTAAAAATATTTTTTTTTTTTTTTCATGGAATACTAGAATACTGTATAATTTATTCCCAGAATGATCAGCAAATGTGAGCAACCACGTTGCTTTTGTTGAAATTCAAGTTTTTTTCCATGTTTTGCTTAAAAGGGAGGGTGGGCTCTTGGCTTCTACAATGTCTTTTCTGAGGGAATATGTATATGTTTCAATATCATTTGTTAACTTTGGTCTGGCTCAAAAGGGATTTCTAAAGCAATGTTGCTTAAAAGACATAGAAGCCCAAGGACCAGGAGATAATTTGGTGGACTCCTTATCAAGGATTTTTTGGCTGCTCTTGGCAATAATTAAAACTTCTCTTGAGGCTCTTTTAAACAGGGATTTAAACACAGGGAATCCAGAAAGTCTGTGTGCATTTCAGGTAGTAAGAAGGTACTTCCAATGGTGAGGAACAAGGTACCTGGTCTAGCAATGCTCAGCTATCACTTATCAAGTCCTTGAGTGCTTTATTTCCTGACTCTTTGAGGCCTCTGATGTTCAAGCTGTCTTTCAGGAGTGTCTGGAAGGGCCAAGAACATGCATCAGTTTGCCTTACATTGATTTTTGTGGGAGCTAGAGGTAATCACTGTGTGCCAGGGAGAGCTTTATCACCTCTCTGAGGCTGTTGATTGCAAACAGTGCAACATTCCTCTGTCTTGGGAACCATTACCAGTTTTGGGAGAGACTGAGACATCAGCAGAACAACAACAAAGACAAGCAGTCAGTGTAAACTTTAGATTGCAGATGAAATTAATCTTGCAGTCTACATCTAGTCCTTTGGAGAGATGAATATTAAAACCCATGAATCATGGCAGAAGCCTCACTGTACTAAAAGACATTCATACTAATAATGAAACAAGAGTGATATCAAGAACACAGCTGACAAAAGCCCTCACATGTATCAGCTCTTCCTAAAACACTAACACTTTGGGGATCCACCAAAATAGGTATGCATACATATAATGTTCATAGACCTGAATGAGATACATTTCTTATTAAATAAACACCAATGGGAAGTAGGCAAAATAGACTCACACACCTGAAGTTCTTTCTTCCCCTTGTTTTTATGCTATTTCATGTGGGAGTCTCAGAAATTTCATAACTATCATGGCATATTGCATAAGGCAGGTGCCAATAGCATGGCCATGACCAGCTGACCATTGGTTTGTTCAGTTAAGCTGCACACTTAGTGTTGGTTGCAATTTTGCTCTCTTATGTGCTCATAGCAGTGACAGAAAGCATTTACTTTAAGTTATTTTGAAATCTGCAGCTGAGATTGCACTCAGTAATACAGACCATGATAATAATAGGAAAAGGGATGTTTACTGTAGAGTGTCAGCCCCCTTCATCTTGGCCCAAAAGTTGAACAGGGTGCCAGCACTGCCACCAGTTCACAGAGCAGGGCAGGAATTCCTGACTGCTTGGACAGGTGGGCAGGCAGCCAGTGAGGTGGCCTTTGTCTTGGTGAGAGAGATTGAGCTGGAAAAATTGCTTAAGCAGGCTGCACATCAAATAGATTGTGTTTTTCTTAGAACTGGTGAATGCACTGAAGTAATCAAGTAATTTCAAAAGCATATGTAAAGATTCATGGAGTGGTGGAAATGCCAGCAGAGGGTGTATTGTCTGGGCTTTAATCTTGCAAAATGTGACCAGATTTTCTGGCAGACCTGCTCTTGGTGGACAATGCAAGCAAAATTTTGGGCAGCGCCATGGTTTTTGTGATACCCATGACAACTGGCACAGCCACACTCTTATTTTAACGTCTGAGATGTCAGTGGTCATCCACGCATTATCAGCCCCTTGAATGTGCTCTTCAACTTTAACCTTAGGACTGTTGTTCACAGACTGTTGTGCTACAACAGCTGGGGCTCCTGTCTGCTTTTGGAGCTCCTGGCAGAATGAATGTATCCATGAATTACGCTACACTATCTCTAGCATGCTGCCTGGTCTGGCACCAAGTGTGAGCACAGTGTTAGGGCTACAGGTTAAAATAATCTGATACAGAGATGGAGACTGCAAAACATTACTAAGCACCCTCCTTCTTTCCCAGCTGCCAATGTAAATTGAGTGTTAAGTTTCCCACATGAGTTACTTAGACCCTCACCAATCTCTAACTTGTCTAAACCTTTTATATAAAATGTCCTAGGAGTACTAGTGCTGTGGAAAATTTGCAGCATATTTTTTGAATAGGAAAAGTATCAAATTGTGAGACTGATTATCTGCACTACGCTATAAGAAGGGACTAGGAGAGGTAAACAGATACAAATTAAGCCAGCCAGAAGGGTCTCCTAAGGACTGAGCCAGGGACATGTAGGGCACAGCCTGCTCCAGTCATGCTGCTTGGCTCCAGGTGGGCTCAGAAGTCCTGACATTTTTATATATCATTTTGTGTCAAATGTAGTAACGGCATCCTTTGTCAGAGACCCCAACAGACAGAGCAGCCTGCCCCCACTGCCTCTTTTCCTTCACCTCTGCTGAGTTTTCATGGAAAGGTCAACTCTCACTGGGTCTAGCCATGATCATCCGGTGGGTGAGCGACGGCCTGCAGACTCTTTCCTCTTTAACCCATGCAGCTTGTACATGTGCTGCAGGTTGGCACCCTGGTAATATGAGCATGCTGGTCACTGCGGTGGCCATCCAGGTCTTCATTTCACTTAGTTTTCAACTTCTGAAATTGCAAAGTTGATGAAATGTTTGGACTTCAAATAGTAAAAACCTCCTTTAATTAGTAATTATGCAACATTTCGTTTGCACTTTTAAAGCCCCTGGTAAAGCATGATTAAGCAAGGCAAGGAGAACTTTCCCACCACCTACCCCTTGGGTGTTCAGTTGTGGTGCTGGTGCCTAAGGGCTGCAGGTGATGAGCAGTGAGAGCAAGCCTCTGCCAGAGGGTCAGCTGGAATAAAATGAATTAAGCATGTCACCTGAAAGAGATAATTTCTGGGGACTGATTGATTGGAATTATCAGGAAATTAGTCTTCTAACCTATGCTATTATAAGGTGGTATGACTACCTTCTATACCCCAGTCTTTTCTGAAGAAATCAAGGAAACAGAAAAATTATTGATTTGATCTTTCCAAAGATCTTACTGAGAATGTAGGGAGACTCTCTTCATTGTCCTGCAATTACAGAATCCTGCCTCTCTTCTGCTCAGTGACACTAAGAAGTCAAAAAACCTACCCATTTTCTTTAGTTTCCTTTTTGCCCTCCTTCTGGTATTCTACTCTGGGAAAACAAATTTTAAAGACCTCGAATTTTTAAAATCAGGTCTCTCTAGCTTGCCCTCTGGAAAATTCTCAAGATTTTCTTTCCGTACAGATATTTTTTTAGTTTCACTTGAACATAATTGTTGCATTTCAGTCTTTGCATGTTTATTATACTTGATGGCACATAAAAGACATGCATCATGCTATTCTGTGTAACTACAGAAACATTTATTGAAAATCATATTTCTAGGTAACTTCAAACTGTCACAATATTCCATTCCTCCTATGAAATTTTACATTTGTACCAAATGTGGGATCTAAGTTTCAGGGCAGTACAAACGTTTCCACACTGAGCCATGAATCCTATTCAGTAATAAATGCTTTCTAGCATGAAAATTAGCTCACCTCTTTGCATAAATCCTAATAGAAGTCAGTACAATATTCTAAATGAAAATGTAAATGATCAGAAGGAGAAATAAGGATTTTTTTTTTTTTTCATAGCTTAAAGGTATGTTATAAACAAATGATTAAATGACATCAATATTTCTATTTTTTTTCAATATGTTATTAAAGGATAGATTTTAGTAACATGGACATTTTTTTCAGTGTTAAAGAAAATGTTTATATCCTATGTTAGTGGGGACATTACTTTCAAGAAGTGAGGTGACTGCTGACTGAACCTGTCAAATATATTCTTGCTCATGTGTTTTACTTCATATTTTGGGTCATTAAAAAAAAATGTGAATCCAAACAGGTATGTTTCTAAACAGAAGTAAAATGTACCACTTACAGAAGAAATTGCATAGTCTTTTACTTAAGTCCATCAAGTGTTTCAGCAACACAAGAAAGAAAAATTATAAATGATGGAGCTGTCACATCTAGATAGGTTTTTCTTCCAGAAATAGAGGCCATCACTGTTTTGCACAGATCACTGAAGTGCTATGAAGTGAAAGGTTTTAAGTAGTATTTGAAAACCTGTTACTGTGACCAAATTTAATTTCTGATACCACCTTTTTACTGCATTGTGGTGTTTTCCCTCCCATGCTAAAACTCTGAGAAATAATTTTGTGGAAGTTTTGTTACCAAAACCCACCACTTTTCTATGCAGGAATTTCTAAAAAAAACCACACTGCAAGTTTATTCAGTGTATGGCAGGTCCTCACTTGCTGCTGGGAGGTATTCTGTAATTGGCACACTCCCTTGAAGAAGCAGGAGCTCTGAAAGGTCTATAAACCACTTTTGCTTAAATGTCATCCATTTGAATGCTTATTTTCACAAGAATAAATGAATAGGTAGAATGAAAGGGAGAATGTTACCATCTGACCAATTTATTATTTTAAAATGTTCAAGTTAAAAGTATCAGCTCAGGCTTACCCCACAATATCGAGTTATTTCCCATTCTCCTAATGAAACAAATACTGAAGAAACATTATGAATGACATTTTTTTTTTTTCCTGCTGAGTTTATAGGGTTTTTTCTCCATTTTTCCCCATATCAATACCTGAAGAGTTTCTGACAACATAAATAAATATATATTTGATTAATTAAAAATATTTGTCCATTTTCCTGAGGAAATTTTCTGAAGTTGCTCCAATAGACGCTCCCCAAAGTATTGATTTTGTGCACAATGGCAGATTTAGGGTCAGTGATATCGTTACCTAAGTAGATTAATACAGGAGTAACAGCTGTAATCAATATAATGTCTTAACTGAAGCTTGTATCTGAGTGGGAACTACTGTCAGTTTATCTCAGGGTAACTTGGTATGGATTTTGTGCATTTGCCTTACTGTAGTGCTGCCTATGTGTGCCTGGAGTCTTTCAGAGCAATACACAGAATTACTTCCCTGGGACAACCTCCTTGCTGTTTTCTGATACAAAGATCATCTTGCATTGCTTCATGGCTAACTGCCTGGAGGAGCTTGGTGTGGGAAGGATTTTGGAAAACCAAGTACATTATAAAATCAATTATTTTAGTTTCATCCTTTCATAAAAACTACTGTGGAGCATGAGAGTTATTATTTTTAGAAATCATGAAGCAACTGTAAGAGCTATTGATCAGTCTCGCTCTTTCTTTCTGTCTCTCATCCCATGCTGGACCTATCTCTGGCTCAAGAGCTTTCTTGGTATTCTTTCTGATTAAATATTTAAGAATAAATATCCAAGACTCATTGAATTGAATTGAATGGAAGCTTACTCATGTACTTCACTTAGGCATTTCCAGTGATTTATAAATCTCCAGAGAGGAGTTCAGATATAAAGCAAGTGTCGGTCCAAGAGCACCATATAAGTTCAGCTATGAAAGTGTCTCTCCTCCAACTCCTGTGGGTACCTTGCAGTCTGCATCCATGCTGGCTTTGGAACCAGGGATGACTCCTGACCTTCCTATGCAAAGGGGATCTTTCTGCCACAAGAGCAGACCTAATCACAGCCACATGTCTCAGGCTGTTGGTGTGTCTCAGCACACTGCTCACCTCTGCACGTTCGTTGCAGCTAGAAAATAAATGGTTGCTTATGACTGTGTGAACCAACTGATTATATCCACAGAGGCTTGGAATATATTTTTGTTGGTACAATATGTCCAAAAACTGAAAAGAAAGGAATTTTGATATATTTGGATGGTGTAATGTATGTCTCTACAGGCATGTGTACGGCAGAATAGGTAGTGCAGGAGAAACAGCACAGTACAGATAGCATTATTTTGTAGGTATGGGGTGACCAATAGTTGTTTTGTAGCATTCACACAACCAACCAGCCCATCCAGGGCCATGTGGCATGCCTGACTGTTGTCTGAGGGCCGCAGAGTATAAATAAGTGAATTTACAGGACTCTCAGACAGGAGTTGTTACTTTTGTTACCAGATTGCTCAACACTAGTGTATAATGTGTTTTGAGCCTGGAATATCAGCTGTCAAGGTAATGATGGAGGAGGCATGTAATAATAACTGCCATAGTTAGTAACTTGTGTATGAGGCAGTGCTAAAAATAAGATCTGGTGTTCAGGCTTTGCAGTTTTCAGGGCATCTAGGATACCAGAGACATTGATGGTGCACTATGCTTGCAGTCTTCTTGAAATAGCCTGCCAATGGGTTTTCATGCAGGTGGCCAGTCCCAAAGGCAGATTGATTGATGTGAGGCAGCACCCCACAGGATCCTGAGTGAATGAGGTGCTGATATGCCTGGACAAGACAGAAATTTATTATCATCTGGGAATTTGATTGCCAAAGTATATACTTATCTTTTGTCATTTGGGGACTCTGTCCTTTCTGCTACTTCTGAAACCAAAGCCAAGCAGGCAGCTTGTAGCATGCAATTGTACAGCAATTATAGCGTGGCTGGTGGAGGGGTGCATCCTGCAGACCAAAGACGGGGGAGATGCAACTGTGGTCCTGTGTGGTGGGACCTGGGTACCAGAGACCTTAGCTGACTCTCCCAAAAGGTGATCACCCCCAAAGCAATCTGCCTGATGTTTAAGGGAGAGCAGGGAAATTACTGATTGGTATGTGTTCCCTTTCATTGCACCTGTGCCAATTCCCATGATGTTTACCTGTCAGTTCCCTTGGTGAGCTGTGGATTGGGAGAAACCTTAAAACATGTTGCCTCAACTTGTTACAGGTCATGGAATTGCCTGTTGCTAATGCTGTCTGATGTATTTTGCTCCTGATGAATTTTGTAGATTGTGCTGCATGAAGTTTTAACGTTTCTTCTGAATTGAATGTTGATTTATATGTAGCTTTCTCTGCTTCCTAGTCTGAGCTGGTAGATGGTCTTGATTTCTTTTATAAATATTTCAATAAAATCTTTCTATGTCATGCCATTTCCACTTCATTCCAGCTGGGTTGCAGTCATAATTATTTTATCCAGCACAGAACACTATAAAACTGCAAATGTCTGCAATTTAAAATTTAGCAAGTTAATGGTCATAGCTGCCAAGTGCTAACAATAAGTGGGGGGTTTGATCTTTTTTTTAAAATTCAGAATAGCGTGGGAACAAATAGTGAGCACATAAAAATTAGCTTTATTTCTTTGCGTCTTTGGATTTTAGTTGCAATTTAAAAGACAGGAGAAGATATCAGGCAGTACAGGTGACTGAGATCTGCAGCTTGTGTTTTCCCTCCTAATCTCCTTTTTTCTCCCTCTGCATGTGCAGGCAGCAGCATGTGGGAGGAGAAAAATTTGCCTGGGTCTTTCCAGCTCTGGAGCAGTTTGCAGACCATCATTTCCACTTCTTGCTCTGTCTGCAGGTTGTGATTGCTCCTGGGTAGATGGGAAAGGAGGCAACTGAAGGTCCTGGACTAAGTATTTGGAGAGAGAACTTCGAGAGAAAAGCACACACAATTTTACACTGAAAACCATGCAGTGGTGTGAGTGTGCTGGAAGTCTGGAGCCAGCCGTGAGAAGAACGTGGAATAAATGTAGAACAGCCGCAAGGCAGGAAAGTGTACTGCCTTGCCAGAAGATATGGGACCCCAGAAAAATGCATCTTTAATTCAAGTGGGAGTTATCAATGAGATCAAATGAACCTTACGTGCTCTTGATTCTCTTAAGACAGTAATTTAGCAAATTCATGAATGGCTTTGAAAGGAACTCATTAGAAACTGAATTGAAACATTTTAGCAGTTGAAAATTTCCATCTATTTATTTTCTTTTTATTCTAATAAATTTCTGCTTACCCGAGGAATATAATTTCCACCATGTCACATCCTTTACAGTGAAAATTAGATTTTTTATATATATATATATATATATATATATATTTTTATATATATATATATATATTTCAGTTCAATACCTTATTAAAAACTAATTAAGTATGCCAGTGCCT
>NW_020799142.1:16275614-16403743 GCF_003259725.1 Athene cunicularia | reverse complement strand
TTTTTTTTTTTTTTTCATGGAATACTAGAATACTGTATAATTTATTCCCAGAATGATCAGCAAATGTGAGAAACCACGTTGCTTTTGTTGAAATTCAAGTTTTTTTCCATGTTTTGCTTAAAAGGGAGGGTGGGCTCTTGGCTTCTACAATGTCTTTTCTGAGGGAATATGTATATGTTTCAATATCATTTGTTAACTTTGGTCTGGCTCAAAAGGGATTTCTAAAGCAATGTTGCTTAAAAGACATAGAAGCCCAAGGACCAGGAGATAATTTGGTGGACTCCTTATCAAGGATTTTTTGGCTGCTCTTGGCAATAATTAAAACTTCTCTTGAGGCTCTTTTAAACAGGGATTTAAACACAGGGAATCCAGAAAGTCTGTGTGCATTTCAGGTAGTAAGAAGGTACTTCCAATGGTGAGGAACAAGGTACCTGGTCTAGCAATGCTCAGCTATCACTTATCAAGTCCTTGAGTGCTTTATTTCCTGACTCTTTGAGGCCTCTGATGTTCAAGCTGTCTTTCAGGAGTGTCTGGAAGGGCCAAGAACATGCATCAGTTTGCCTTACATTGATTTTTGTGGGAGCTAGAGGTAATCACTGTGTGCCAGGGAGAGCTTTATCACCTCTCTGAGGCTGTTGATTGCAAACAGTGCAACATTCCTCTGTCTTGGGAACCATTACCAGTTTTGGGAGAGACTGAGACATCAGCAGAACAACAACAAAGACAAGCAGTCAGTGTAAACTTTAGATTGCAGATGAAATTAATCTTGCAGTCTACATCTAGTCCTTTGGAGAGATGAATATTAAAACCCATGAATCATGGCAGAAGCCTCACTGTACTAAAAGACATTCATACTAATAATGAAACAAGAGTGATATCAAGAACACAGCTGACAAAAGCCCTCACATGTATCAGCTCTTCCTAAAACACTAACACTTTGGGGATCCACCAAAATAGGTATGCATACATATAATGTTCATAGACCTGAATGAGATACATTTCTTATTAAATAAACACCAATGGGAAGTAGGCAAAATAGACTCACACACCTGAAGTTCTTTCTTCCCCACAAAAAAATGGACTTTGTTTTGCCAGCAGTATATTTGGAATAAGAGACAAGTTTCTTTCCCTCAAAAGGAAATTTGAATCTTGGAAGAGAACAGACATGAAACTTTTATGTTGCTTCAAATAATCTTTTTTTCTCCATCAGCTTAATTATTTGTACGAAGTAATTTTGTAGACCATATCACATCACGCTGCCCCTTTTCAGCATGCTTTTTCCTCTAATGCCTGAATGGGCATCCCCTGTTTTCCTCTTATGGCTTCTTTTGTTAAAGAGTGCTTAAAGCCATACAGCCTCTTTCCTCTATGTTTCTTATTAAATGTGGAAAGCAATGCTCTGGCAGAAAGCCACAGCAAGATATTCTGGCAGCTGGAGTGAAATGTGGAGATGAACCATCCCCCTCAATCTCCTCCACCACTGCAACCTTCACATGTAACCGTCCTCAGAAGGACTCTAATGAACACAAATATACATGAGGAATCATATATGCCTGGCCTTCTAATGGAAATATTTATAAAAAAAAATAAACTCTTGGTTTCATCAAACCATGGGTCACCTTTTGATGATGCCCAGAGATATTCCTTGCTACTCCTGGACACCCTGCAGCACCCAAAACGTTGGTGCAATGCTGGGAATATGACATATGTCATTGATTTCAGTAAGTGTAGAAGGGTACTTTAATATAAAAACCCCATGGTCAATATTTAATCAGCCTTAGCTTTGAGAATCTGATTTCAGTTAGGCTATATTTAGATGTTTCTTTACAGTCATAAAGGGGATTAGAAATACCTATTCATATGTTGATGTGGGAAAGTATAAGTAGTATAAAGTGGGTTTAAGCTGGCATGAAGACAGAATATAAACCAAGAAAAGCTCTGTTGCAGGAAGCAGAAGGAAGAGACCTGAAGGAAAATCCAAGCTTCTTTAAAGAATCACTGAAAACCAGGGTATTAAGAGAAATTGTACATGAAAAGCCTGGCAATGCTGCAGTGAAGTTCATGCCTCTTTGTTCCTTATTTAACAGCATCAGAGAAGGACAGGACAGCAAAACTTGACCACTGATCTTAAGGGGGTTTGTCTCCCCTCTAGTCTTGTGTGGCAGCAATGGGGTATGGTGCCGCAGATGGGACCATGGCAGGCCCTGTCCACACCAGCAGCACCCAGCACACTCGTCTGTTTTGGTGTTTCCCAGCAGTGCCTGGCTTAGGTGAATGTCTGTGGGTCTATGTTTGATGCACTGAGCAGTCTTGCTCCAGAAGAGGGGACCTGAGAGTGAGCTGCTGCCTGAGAAATTGCTGAAACTCTCTCACAACTTCTTCAGCTCTTGGCCTGTCAGATGATTAGATGTGATTCAGTGGCAAAAGAGTTTATGGGGCATTTTAGGAAGCAAAGAAGCTTTCAGATTCAGTAAGATTTTATGTCTTATAGGTTACCTGCAGCAGGTCTTACAGGAAGGAGACTGCACATGTGATGTGGCCCATAAATTGTGTTTCTTGTGCTACAACTTGTAACATAATATAAGGCTATAAAGTTAAAATTAATTCCAGTCTATATCTTTATTTTTTATCATTGGAAAAGGTCATCAAAATAGTGTAATTTTCAACAGTGTTCTTACTGCTTCATAACACAATTCCCCTAGTGTTGTGAACTTGTCATACATGCTTCGTGTGATTTATTGTTGTACACTAACAGTCCAGTGCTTTTAAAAAGTCATCTAGGAAAGTCTGAACTTCTAAAAATCTCTAATTTTCAACTTGCTAGGTGCAACTGCATGTGTGGTGGAGAAATTGGCTAAACTGCTGTTACCTGAATACACTCAATACATGTGCTAGAGAAATTGGTTAAGCTGCTGTTATTTGAATACGCTCTATACATGTGGGTCTGTACACTGGGTCTTTGCTGGTGGTGTACTTTGTGTGTAGAAAGACCTTGCTATCATATTCACACCAGAAGTTCATTGTGGAGCCCCTTGATGAATCCAGCACACTCTATTAGGGACATGTTTGAAGAAAAAACTTGTCATAACCATATTTAGCCCTCATTTTCACTTTCTACAAGTCCTCTGAGGTATTCACATAGTGTATGAGTATGAAACATAAATTAGACTTTAGTTTGATAAAGTAATGAGCAAACTTCAAAATTTGAAGAGTTCAGTTCAGGCAAGTGCTGAAAAATCCAAATGTTTGCTCAGACCTTCTCTGATCAGGCTTGGAGTTGAATGGGAAATGTAAAAACCCCTTACTTTCTTTTCCTCATGAGATTTTATACATGTTCTCAGCTGCTCTGGGAACAGGAAGTACTGAAGCACTCAGCAAATAAAATCAACTTTAAAAAATTGAATCTGACTTTTTCAAACCTCGGAAAATGTTATTATCTTTCAAGTGGTCATTTGAATCTGTTTATCTAAACCCAACAAATATGCTGCACAACTGTCTTTCTGTAAAACCTTCTCTTTTCAAGAAGACGACATCAAAGTAATGATAGCTTTTACAGATGCTAAAGAGGGTTTGCTTTACTTGTATTTTTTGTTATTCTTTGAGTTTTGGTGGTATCACTGTAGCAGAATGTCAGGTCCCACTGAGGGGACCTACAGCCCAGCATCCCCAGACCTGGCCTGAGCTCTGTTGTAGGTGTGTCTGTTCCCAGCCTTGGTCCCTGCTGCTCCCAGAGGATTGTTGGGAACCCCTTGACCTGTAACAGACCTGCCCTGCTGCCTTATTTCTTTGCCCTTGCCCTCAGCTCCTGTCTCACCTTCCCTGGTGGAGCAGCCAGGGAAGTCCGTGGACCTCTCATGACTACATTGAGCTCTGCTGCTAACCTTGCTGCTCTCTGTATGTTTTATCAGTTGAAGTGAAATTTAAGGACAAGCTAAATCAATAAATACCACCAAACTCTTTCAGCTTTTCAAGTGAAACATTTTTCACTATCTTTTAACAAATCAATCTCAGTGGAGTCCCTGATGTGTTTGCATATGTGTCTTTGTATTTTTAATCTGTAGCCCCTTTTTTTGTTCTTTATTTCATTTTAATTTTTTTGACTGTGGTACTGGCTGAATCCTTCAACAGAAGCTAAAATGGAAAAAGTAAAAGCAATACCTTCATTTTCTCACAAAATGCAAATTTAGCTGAGAAACTGATTAGTTTGGTATGAGGTAATTCCCTAGGAAGAGAAAAGAATCTGTTCCCTGGATGTAGTGATGCACTGTAGCATTAACAGTTTTAAACAATGAAATTATTATCTCTTTGGGAATCATCAGTCAGCATAATGTTTTGGGGAAGATTTTTTCTTGTGGTTGTTCTGTTTCTGTCTCATAACTTAATCTTCCTGCATGGATGTGTGAAACCCTCATGTTAGGTGAATTATTAGTAAGGTTCAGCTCTTCTGTGAATTCAATTTCTTTTTACATGTTTACATTTGTGCTTGCACAATTTAAATATTAATAAACAATAACTATAACGAGTATAATACATATGTAAGTTATGATACAAATATTACAATTTATTTCTGCCTTACTTCCTAGTTAGTTCATCAATGCTAGGTGATGAAGTCAAGCCATGAGGAAGACTGATTTTGCAAAATCTTTTTTCCTTTTTTAATGATGCCAAGAACTTGAAGAAGTATGGCATATTCAAACACAAGTAACTCATAAGGAGAACCACAGCCTGTGAAGCCCTAAGCTGCACTGACATCTTTTTGCCAAGATATATAAAACAAAAGCCGATTTAATTAGCTTTCTAACATTGTGCTATGGCTTCTTTGTGCGTTGCTGTTCTAAAAATAAACTCACCTCAGCTCACCCCTGCTGAAATAATCTAAGCCTTTTTTACTCAGTATTTCATAGATCATTAGAAAATAAGAGGTGAAGGAACCTGAGAGTCAATCCTCTGCCCCTTGCTGGTTCATTATACCTCCCAAGAGGCATCTTCCCTACTTGGTATTAAAGATGTTACTTGATTTCTGCAAGAGACCCTAATCATTGTAGGCCCTTTGCATTGCATTGGTGCTCATGTGTTTGACACTCCTGCTGCTAGGTGTCTCATTTGAAAGTCACTGATAGCTTTAGGCTCAATCCCTTCCATTCACTGATGTGCGGTTGTAGATGGGAATTGTAACATTCTCTGTAGTATTGGAGAGATGCAGTGGTAAGATTCAAGAGAAAAAGGGTTCTGAAACATTTCTCACAGAATCATTTCTGGATCACAAAGATATCTTTTGCATCTATTCACATTTTTATGAAGAGATCATAATCAAATAATGTTTTCCCGGCATATTCAGAAATATTTTTCTCACTCTCTGGAATTTTAAGTCTGCAGAAGATATCTGCCTGATTTTGCCTTTTCCTTGTTTTGTTAAATAATTTGTTTTTTCTTCCATACTTTTTGTTTACAGGTGATGTTCATTAGAATTGTTTTTAAAAGTCTCATCATGAGTGCTACTGATGGAACCTCTCATCCCTTCCAGTAACTTTGTGTGTGTCTGTAAAACAAGTGTTCCAGAGACAAGAGTTTTCTTGATGGCTTCCCATGATATACAACGGACCATAAACACTGCCACTGAGCATTTCTTTTTGCTTCTTTGAAGGGATAGCAGATTTTGTACCAAATCATGACACCTGAATTCAGGGAAGTTCAGATGAATCCAGCCATTTGTGATACAAATACAAACAAATATTAAGATCTACAGCTTTATTAAGGTTGCCACATCTTGTTTTTATAAGGAAGTTCAGCTTGTGGATATAAAAAAATGCAATAGATTAGCTCAGGGTAAAAAATGTAGTGTCTAACAGTGGACATGTATACACATTTTAGAACTCATGTTAAAGAAAATCGGGCTCTCAACCACATCAGGTTCTCATATTCCCCTGTAACACTCTTTGTTGCACTACACTTTAAGTGAGAGAGGATATATATGACAGGTCTGTAGAGGCAGGAAATTTGAGTAATAGTATGACCTATTTGAATCATCTTCCTCTTATATATTCCTGTATTCGGCCTTTTATTCAAAGTTATTCTTTTCAACTTTATTCAGCTGTGTTCTTTTCAAGAATTCTCAGATGAAAATAGTGGCTCATCAGGTGAAGAAAGGAAGGTGTCTCTGATCTTAAAAAGTCAAATCAGATCTAAGTAATTTGAAATTGAGGTTATGAGAGCTGAGACTGCTCTCTAGAAGCATTGCACATGACCCAGGAAGTTCAAAGCTTTTTAACTGATGAAGAACTTGATAGAAAATTTTGTAGCAGACATTTGTGTGAACATACGCATACATAGGAAGTTTAAAGTGAAAAATGTAATACAAAAAGGTCATTATATATTATTATAATAATTATTTGTTGTCCGTATTAATTATTCATCATCAAGACAATGTTAACAACATGAGAATACTCAGTTGTGATGTTTTGTAATATGCCCATCTCTGTGAGCTTAGAGCTAGTCACAGACATTCCGGCTGTGGGCTTCTGCCTAAGCACACAAAGGCACAGGTAGACAGTAGCACATATAATTATCAGTTTTAAACAGGATCTGTGGAACACGTTTCATTTTGGAGTATTTATTGATCATCCACAAGCTTGAAGTGGTGGGCGTGTAGCAATGTGGCTGAGTGCAAGAAGGGCAAAGAGAAGAGAAAGTTACAAAGTCCTTTACAAGAGTATGGATATTTTTTCCCCAAAGTGTAACAAATAAATAGTCATCTTATTAGTATTATTTTGAGAATGAATAACCTGTTCTTATTGTGTTCTCTTCAGTCGCTGTTGTGTTATGCTGACACTTCATGTCACTGTTAGGACAGAAACACAATGAAAACCCTTAAAGAATTTGTAAAATTCTGATGGAGAGGGAATCCCATTGTACCTAAGGTAAGAGCCTCCCACTTGACCTCAAGGTTAAATCCAAATTCTGGTCTTGTCTCGTTAAGTACCAGTTCCGGTCACATTCTTAAATGTCTGAACTCACATGTACTCTGTTGAAATCAGTAGAAACACTTTAGCTTAAAAATGGTAAAAATGTTTGTGTTTAAAATTATATCTGTTATTTTTTTATATTCCATATATTTCACATTTTCCCTTTGAGAAAAAATTAATCCCTTTCCTTTTCTTCCTGTTAATGAAATTATTTTCATAATAAGAATAAGAAAGGTAGTGAAGCTCTTCTATTTTCTGCAGAATAATTAAAGATTCACTGGGGAGAGGGAAGCATTGTGGAGCCCACTGGCTAGGAGATTCACAAAGAAAATTAAAAAACAGTGTTTCAACCTCTAGTCTAATTCATATTTATATTTTATGACAAAAGGAACAATTCCCACTGGAGAGATCCCTATTTTAGACTATTCATTAGTTTTACAGAGCTGTTAAATCTCTGCAGGTATCTAAGCTATTTGGACCCGAAGTCTCTTCCCCTCAGATGAGTAAATCCACCTTGGATTAAATACTTTAAGTAAGTGGACTGCAGTAGGTACATCCTTTTGAGCAGTTTTACCAGGCCAAGTCCCAAATGGCTTTGTAACATGGGGACAGCAGAGTTGTACTGACTGTGCCAGTGCTTTGAGCCTCCTCCCACAGGGACCCATGCAGGCACCCCTCTGCCCCTCACATGCCCTGGTTTTGCTGGCTGCTGTGTTGCCATACAGTGCCTCAGGGAAAGCCCTGGACCTCTCCTTGTGGTGCTTTGATGCCAGGATTAATGATGGTGAAGCCTGAAGCAGCTCTAATGAACTGGCTCCCAGGCAAAGACCTCACCTTCGTTTTAGGACTGCTCTTGCTTCCTACCTTGGTGTCTGCAGATCTCCTTCAGCCAAATACTACACACAGCTGGACAGGGAAAACAGAAATGCCAATTCTGCTGCCTTCTTATCCATCAGAGACTTATAGAAACATATAGGCAAGCAAAGGTGTGATTTGAATGACATTTAGATGAATTTTCTGTCCTTATGCTTGCACTCATCTGTATGGAACTGCAAAAGATAATCTAAATTGAGTTATAAACAACTCTTCAGTGTCCTTTCATTCATCAGGGTACCAGAATGCCAGCAGCCCCCTCAGAGATGAGCTGTGAGCTTCAAAATCTATAATAACTGCAAATGCAGGTATATAATGCTACATGAATCTGAAAGACTGCATTGTGGATTATTTTATTAATTTCAGAGTAAATTTACCTACTTTGTGAGTACAAGGAGGCTTTTTTTCCTATCTGCTAGTGCTGAAAATCAAGGACCTGAAATTAAAATGGGTGTTTTTTCTGCCTTAGTTATGAAGTTCAGTACTTTGCAGTCAATACTTTAGTATAGACAATTAACTCTCCTTGGTGTAACATGATACATGAAACAGGAGAGGGTAGTCAATCCTCCTGGAAAGTTTTTGGCCTTTCTGGAGAAAATATTTTTTCATTTGTAAGGTAGAGAGACGAAATACATGCAAAAAATACGTTGGCAGAGCTGTTGTGTTGCTATATTTACATAGCTTTTCACTGAATCAGATTCGTGGATTCCAGAGAATGCATTCATGTATGTACAGGTTAGAAAGACAAATAAATACATTCACTAGTCTTGTAAGTTTTCCTCTGTCTAGGATATTAAAGACTTAGGAGACCCAGGAATACAGCTTGAAACACCTTTTCAGCTCATGCTCTCACATTTGTGTAGAATTTCATAGCTCTGAGTCAACTCAGAAGTTCCTATTCTCCACACAGTGGATAGATGTATGTGGGACTAACCTCTGCTACACCATCTGGGATGGCTAAATCTGATGTTGCTACACCAGTTTTACACCAGATCAAAATCTAGCCCTTGGCATTAAAAAAAAAAAAAACAAACAACCCAACATTAGCATATTTATACAGCCTCAGAAAAATGTCTTTATAGCATGAGTCACAGTCTGCAGCTGATAATGACAAAAGATCTCATAATTTAGCCACCCTGAAACATTTTCCATCTTTATTGTTCATTTTCTCATGGTTTAAAGAGCTTCTGTGATTAATATCTGAGCCTTGCTCCCAAATATTTGAGAACATTATGTGTAAAATTATAACAATCTACAATCTAAACTAATTTATAGATTAAAAGTAGTCTTGGAATTTTGCTGCTACAAATGAACATTTTATTATCAATATAAATTACCTTTAGACTCCAGGTAATAATTCTCATTTTTAAATTTCATGTTGGCAGTGTCACTGCTGTGTACGTTGGGTGCTGGTAACAAGTCAACACTTGCCGGCTGTTGCCATGTGGCAGGATCTTAGATAACACAGATATTTCCTGTTCAGCTGGGGATGCCATTGTGTGGGAACTGCCCATGAGCACTGGCTTGTGATGCCAATCATTCCGACCACTTTTCAGTCTGGTATTTGAGATGCCACTCATAGGCTGGGTCCTCATTCTATTTCTGGCTTTTCCATTGACTCAGAGACAAGGAAGTTGGTTAGTTTCTTCTGCCCTGCATTGTCTCTAACTTCTAAGTAGATTTAGTAGTTAAAGTCAGTCAGTAACTTTTTACTAAAATATAATTTGTCTGGAAATACTGATCTTGCATACAAAAAGGATTCACAGGTGTGAAAAGCTTTTACCAGAAAAAGAAACCACCTTGACAAAACATTTTTTTAGAAAAAAAAGAAATTCTCCCCCAGAATTTCTGATCAGAGCAATAAATCTTGCAGATAGGGTACTCATTTGGGTTTTAATATTCAATTACTTATACAAACTGTAAATGGTCCAGAAGAAGAAACAGAGAGAGCATAAGCAGCAATGTAGGTTTGATGTCATTCTGTGCAAGATCACTGGTCATGAGTTTGTAGGTCTCTGTGTCTATATGAGTGTAAGAGAATTTGAAAGCCCTCAGCTACATCAAAACCAAAAGGAAAATACAAAAAATGTGAAGTTTCAAAGGGTGAAAGGACCATTTGCTTCCACCTACCCTAAATATTTATTTTGAGAAGTAATTAGTAAATGATTTTCTTATGAGGTGTGTTCAAAGTGTCAAGGGCCTGATTACAAATTACCACATACTATAGTACTACTACAGTAAACTCCAGGTTTTGGTGTTAAAATAATTATGATTTCAGAAATGATAACAGCATATTTTGTCACCTGCAGCCTGAAGTAGAAACTGTTGCCCCATGCACATAATTGAGAAATAGGAACATAGATTTAAAAGTTGGTGCCTAGTGGGAAGCCAGACACCTTGTAACTCTAATGAAAATTAGATTCCTGGTTGTCAAAAATCTACTTGGTTTCTTGTGTCACTTGTGTCATCTATAATACTTTACCGAATTTCTCAGTCAGTGAAGCAATCTGCTAGAAATAAATCTATCTGAAGGACTCATGTCCACAAGCTAACCTGCAATTGGACTGATGAAATGATCATAAAAGTCATTAAGCACTTGTGTGATCCCAAGCCAGGTTGTTTTTGTTGTAGTGAATAAATTTGGTGCTTCATGAGATGCCAGAAATTTTGTTGAAGCAAGAGTAGGATCTGGAGAACTGGAGATTAATCTTTGCATTATTCTGAAGGATGATATGACAGATGCCATGGGATTGACAATGCTGGGCTAGATGTGCTACCAGGGTCTGAGGCACACGTGAGAGATTCCCACTCCTCCCAGTCAGCAGAAGCTGGCTGAATGGGTGTTCAGATTCTTCCCTGTGCTACCATTGCCACAGGGTGAGGTGCAGCACAAGGATGTTTTCCATCTGGGCATGAATGGACACAGCTCATGCTGAAAACAGAGCTGAGCAGAAAATTTTATTGCAGTGTTTAACAAAGGGCAAAATTATTTTCTTATAAAACTGAAAATTTCTCCAGTGAAATACTGGTTTCCCTGAATGATTTTCTTTTTCCATTAAAATAAACTAGTCAATTTTCAATATTTCTGAGAAAGAATATTCTAAATTTTGAGTTGACCCAAGATACATTCTGATATTCACTTTAAAAACCTGTTTGCTTTTTTTTTTAATTGGCATACATGGTTTAATGTCCTCTCCCATAACACAAACCTGTCTGAACTGTGTAGTGATATATTGAGTGAAGAAAACTAAATGAAAATATGAGATAGCAGTACAAACAAATGATGTGTGATGATGTTGAATTAACTTGAAGAGTTCAGTAAACTGAAAAAGAAGAATGACAAATTACATAATTGGATTAAAATTGTGTGATGCTCCCATCATTTGAAAACCAAGTTTTGCAGAATTTTGCCATGCTCTTTAGGGTTTTTAAAACTTTTTCCTGGTAAAAAGCCAAATGTTAAAATGCTCATATGGATTCATTGTCTTAAGAAAGAAATTGTTAACAAATTGGAAGTGCCACCGTAAATAATAATCGTGCTTTATACTGTGCTAATATGAGAGCTATTCCCTTAGGTACTTTAACAACAGAAGGAATGTTAAAGTGTCTTCAATTACAGTTAATGGCCCAGAGCTCTCTGGCTCCTCCTGGCAGCCCTGGTGCTTGATTGCAGAGATGGGGGCAGCAGGTTACATCAGTCTTATTTGGGAACAATGTCATTCTGAGTAACACCTGGGACAGAACTCTTTCTGAGGCATTTCAGCACAATTCACCTTTCAGTAGAAAAGCTGAATGTTGGTTCTGAAGCTGGCATAGGATGGCACACTCAGGTGACAAGCCAGTCTATTTCTCGGTGTACTTCCCACGCCCCACACATAGCATTGTGCCCACCATATGCCGCTTTGTGGGTGTTGCAGCACAGCTGCTCCCTGCCCAACAGCAGTGTAGCAGTTACGAGTAGTGCTTATTTTCCCCAGCCTCCTGTTCGTGGTGGGGTCTTCGTTCCTTGGTGTTCAATATCTTCTACTTTTCTGTCACACTGCACAAAGCAGAGATGCTGGCAGCCCACGGTGAGTGTTGCAAACAGGTGCTTATTTACATGCCATGAGCACAGCATCCTTATTAAACGCCATGGAGGAAGGGCAGAGCTTTTCTGTGTCATTTTAGATAACTGCAACAATTCAGCAGTTCAAAATGGCTCAGTAAATATTCTTGCTGTTCTGTGGAAATCTTTATGTCCATTTGTACATCCACACGTCTGAGTGGGAAGAAAATTATTTAGTTCTGATTCAGAATAATTTACCCCTGACTATGCCTATCTCACACTTGGATAATAAAACCTGGGTTCAGAGTGGAATGCAAGTAGGGGGTTTTTGCAAATGAAGCAATTCATTCAACAACAGAAAGTGAAATATGAGATTATTTTGATAGAATCTTGCAGCACATAAAACCAGACAGAGAATAAATAGTTTGTGTTCTTTTCCCAATGGTGTTTTTTTGACATTTTTTTTTTTCTTACAAAAAAAAGCCCATGGAAGAAGAAAACAAGATTAAATGGAAAAGAATTAATTTTCACCTAGTATGTTTTAACAGTTACATATTGCTCAGATAGTTATGAGAAAGTACAATACAATAACACAAAATAAGCTTGCCTTTATACCAAGAAAACAACTTTGGGAACAATGGGTTTGTATTGCAGCAAGCACTCAGAGAGAAGTTGACAGTCAAAGGTAAGCAGAGATGACAGCTAATTGCAGATGTAAGGAGGGAAGTGACAGGCTAGGAAGAGTTCTGTCTCTGCTCTCTATCTATGCGAGATTTGTGTTGGATTAGACCATTCTAGGGCTGGCTCAGCAACATACAGTGGTTCACAGTAACACTTACAAGGAGTCGTATTGTTAGTGTCACCAACAGTGTGGAAGTGCAGTGTCACCAACATTTTGGTGTGTTTGGAAACACACCAGTGTGGAAATGCAGTGTCACCAACATTTTGGAAGTGTTTGGCACAGATCTAATTCAGCCTTCACTTGTGCATGATGAGACACATACACAGAGATTCTGTATATTAATTTCTGCCTGTCCTGAGTCTGATCACAAGGGCACAGAAAGTTCAATTTCTATTATTAGTAATGTTTATTGTGCTTTTTTTCCAGTTTAGGCTACCTGAAATAATGAGATACCTGTGTCGTGGTCCATCAGAAGCAGTGCTCAGTGGCTCAGCCTTCAGGAACAGTAATGACAGTGGTGTGCACAGAGGCATTCCTAGTACTGCCTTATGCATAGTGTCCCTCTAGAGAACATTATTCCCAGCAGTATGTTTTGGATTTACTGTGAAGCACACTGGTGTGGAAGACTGGCCACCAGAAACTGAGAACAAAAAGCAAAGAGATAGCCTGTTTATTTTACTGGCATTTCCCTCTGCTGGTTTACAGCCCCCTGTGATGTGTCTTTCATTGCACATACATGGAAAACTCTTATTTTGGGTTCCAGCATTGGCCTTTCATTTTTTTTCCCCCTTGCATGGCATTTGAGCAAAGACTTCTGTTTCCTGGGGTGACTCTGACAGCAATACCAGAACTCAGTTCTAATTTGAAAGGCTGCAGTCAGCTCTATGAACAGTTCCTACCTCTCTGCCAATCAGATGTGAAGACCTGATGGCACAGCCTATTGATGAGAAGTGGTATCCGTGTGGGGTCAGCACAGCAGCAGCATCGGTAGCTGCAGTACTGGAGTATGCCAGGAAACTAAGATTTTCATCATCAGGAGTTGGTTGTAGCATAATTGTTATCCCAACTGCTTTTTGTGAACAACCACTTTAAACTCACTCTATTTTGGAGAACACAAAGGAATGCTCTTAACTTGGAACAGGCTTTTGTAACGCAACAGTTTAAGAGACTCTTGTGAGTGGGAGCAGGTAGATGGGTATGACAGGATTTCAACTGAGAATCACCACAAAGTCTTTCAGGAAATTGCTCCAGATTTTCCTGCTTAAACCAGATGAGAAGCTCTTGGCTGTGAGGTAGTATAGGATGTGCAAGGACATGTAAACATTAGGTAGAAAGTAGATGAGTGTGGACTCCATAGAGCCCCTGATGCAAGAGGCACAGACTCAGCACAGGCTGTTAGGGTACGTAGTATCAACACATTTAGAAAAGGACAGTTTGGTGATGGCTTGGGTTTTTAATATAGTCTCCAGCTTTTATTACTGTAAGTAAAACATAGGAAAGGAAAACAAAACATATAGATTTAATGTTCTTTCTTAAAATGCCTCATAAAATTGTGGGTACTTACCCAAAAAACAACACCAATATTTTCTTTGATTTAGTCTTGTAACAAGAGTAGACAATGGGTTCTCTGAATGGGAGCTGCCAACTTCAGCTTCAGGTACCACTGCAGAAAAGAAACCTGTAGGTAATTCATGCATGTGGACAAGGCAATTGGTCTGCTAATGACATTTAACCAAGCTCACTGGAGAAATAAGCTAGCCTCTACTCTCCTTTGCAATGGTGCTGTTATATCTGTATTTATTCCAGCCACTGCTTCAGCTAGGTTATTTGAAAGAATTTGAAAGGCTCTCATTTTTCTCAGTACAGTGGAGCTGAACATCACCACAGCAGTTCTCACTCTGTTTTGTATAAGTATTGTATAATACCATCTTTATTCATTTATACATATATATATAAAACAATGGCATTCAGTGAGGCTGTAAGAAGGAGTCCAGCAAACACATCTTTTACATTTGCTGATCTCTTCAAAAATATAATGACAGAAGTAGGAAAAAGACATCTGAATGCTGACAACTCAGTATCACTTATTATAAAATTGCATGTATTTTTCCAGAAGTGTATTAATTTCCTACATTTTATGTAGATCATGTGAACTCTACATGACCCTTCAGCATCTTGCAGAGGCAGTACACTGTGGAAAAATACTAACTCTCTCCAGCTCATTAACACAGGTATCTAGATGCCCATTCAGTGTTCAGTGTGATATTTTGTCAATGATGCCAGAAGCATTTTATATTTTAAGTTGTAGATTTTTTCCCCCAGTATATTTTTAAAACTATCTTTTATTTTCTGATAAAGTACAACAGCTGAAATTGGAAATAATAGTTAGCAGCTCTGGAAAATAACTTGTCAAAATGTCCTTGATGCAGTTCTTAGGAGTCTTAAAGTTATGATTACAAAGATATTTTCAAGAACATATAACTCATGCATAAAAATCTGAAGTACAGCTGGTTTTATTTTAGATATTCATGGGTTATTTATTCAGATCTTCAATAATGATTTACTTGAAAAAGGTGTCTGTCCCTCTGTTTTCTAGCCCTAGGGTTAGACTGGCTCTTGAGTGCTGCATAGTACAAACCACAAGTACAAGGAAAGGACATATTAAAGCCTTTAAAGCATACACTGTTGTCAGGAAATGTTTAGTAATTATGGTTGTTAGACCAGTTATGTACATCAGGCAATATATGTTTTAATAAAGAGTATTGACTACTGGAAATGCACATCCTACTTGCTAACAGAATAGTACATCTGTGAAACCCAGGAGGTGAAAGTGTAAGATAAAATATAAAACGGCTATGAAAAAATATTATCTAGACTGCTGAATAATTTTAAATATTAGTGCAATGGCAGATTCTGCTATTTCAGAAATGTGCCAGTCTGCTGGTAAGAGCCTTTGTTAGTGCAGCTTATCACTGTTTTACCAAATCTGCAGACTTCTGAAACATCAGTTCCCTAAACTGGGCTGGTGTTCTAACTCTGAAGAAAGGTACTAAGGGCTCAGGTGCTGACACTAACTTTAAGTGTTTTGTTGAAGGTAGCTTTGAGGGAAAACCCCACAATGTACAGAGGATTAACTTGTAGTATAGAAAGTTCAAATAAGTAGCTTTTGCACAATAACACAAAGGCATGTGGATAGATATACCATGTGTAATGACCTTTATATTTAAATAGAGTTGTGTCTGATAATACACAAAATGCTCAAATGCCTCTTTGCCTTTAAGTTTACAGTGGGGTGGTTATGACAGATTTTTAAAAGTTTCCCTAAATTATTAAAAAAAAAAAAAAATTGCAACAGAGACCTGACCAGAACATTTCCAGAAAAATGAAGTGTTCTTGAAAGCACTGTTCTATGCAAACTGAAATCTTTTGTGAAGAGAGCACATTTTGGTGTGGTTTTGGGTTAGGGAACCCTGAGCTCTGCAGCTGGAGAGGAAAGAAGGGCCATGATTTATTATCCCTATGCCTCTTGTAGAAATGCAGCAATGGACTCTGAGAGAGCCTCTGGCTTGTTCTGTCATGATCAGAGTCAGAGGAAGATCGCATGTTTGCAACACAAGTTAAAAAATATTATTTCATTAAGATGCTCAGAGGCAGCAGTGAATCTGAAATGAACGGATCTCAGCTGCTGGCCAGGAAAAGGCTTCTTCATTTGACCCCTATGATTAAGCAAAGGTAATACCCCTACAAAGAGGTCTTTCTGATCATAGAGCCAAAACCACCCATCAGATTCACAACCTGATATTTGGTGATATAAAAGGTCACCATGAGGAAATTAGTTTGCATGGGAATGTACCAATGCTTATCTGTGAAAGAGGTGATCTCACCATGTTGAATGTCGAGTACCTTTAATGATGAGATATTCTGGGTTTTTTTTGATGAACACACTTTTAAAATTGGTCCTACACAAGATTTTGTCAAAATCTAAGTTAATGAGATGTTCATCTGCATTTCATCAAGTAAATTACTTATTTTTTAAAAATATATTTATAGTGAATTGTTGCCTATCACAGTCATTAGCAGGAGCTGGTATAATTAAAGCATATAAAACCAGATACTGCAAAGAATCTTCCCCCAGTTTTGGTGTTTTACTGTAGCTTTATTTTTAAATCACTCTGAATTTATTGCATAATGTTGTGGATTGGCCTTGGCTGGATGCCAGGTGCCCACCAAAGCCGCTCTCTCACTTCCACTTCTCAGTTGGATAGGGGAGAAAGAATATAATAAATGACTCGTGGGTCAGGATAAGGACAGGGAGACATCACTCACCAGTTACCAATATAGGCAAACCAGACTTGACTCATGGAAATTAATTTAATTTATTAACAATCAAATCAGAGTAGGATAATGAAAAATAAAACCAAACTTTAAGCACAACTTCCCCCTACCCCTGCCTCTTTCCTCCTCCCTCTCAGTGGTGGAGGGGACAGGGAATGGGGGATGTGGTCAGTGCATCACACACTGTCTCTGCCACTTCTTCCTCCTCAGGGAGAGGACGCCTCACACTCATCCCCTGCTCCATTATAGGGTCTATCCCATGGGAGATAGTCATCCACAAACTGCTCCCCACAGACTGGGGTCCCTCCCACGGGCTGCAGTCCTTCAGGAACAGGCTGCTCCAGCCTGGGTCCCCCGTGGGGTCACAAGTCCTGTCAGCAAACCTGCTCCAGCGTGGGCTCCTCTCTCCACGGGGCCACAGGTCCTGCCAGGAGCCTGCTCCAGTGTGGGCTTCCCGCAGGGTCACAGCCTCCTCCAGGCATCCACCTGCTCTGAGTGGGGTCCCCAGGGGCTGCAGGTGGAGATCTGCTCCACCGTGGACCTCCACGGGCTGCAGGGGCACAGCCTGCCCCACCGGGGGCTGCACCGGGGGCTGCAGGGGGGTCTCTGCTCTGGTGCCTGGAGCAACTCCTCACCCTCCTTCTCCACTGACCTTGGTGTCTGCAGAATTGCTCCTCATGTATTCTTGCTTCTCTCTGGTTGCTGTTGTGCAGGCTATTTTTTCCCTTCTTAAATGTCATTACAGAGGTGCTACCACCGTTGCTGATGGGCTCAGCCTTGGTCAGTGGCGAGTCCATCCTGATGCTGGCTGGAATTGGCTCTGTCAGACAGAGGAAGCTTCTAGCAACTTCTCACAGAAGCCACCCTTGTAGCGCCCTCTACTACCAAAACCTTGCCATACAAACGCAATACACATAATCATACAACATGGTAATAAAGTTTTGGTTTGCTCTGTCCGTCTCACTTTAATTTTTAATTATGCTAGTTTCTAAAATGTTAAGGAATTATTTAAATAAAGGTGTAACCCAGATGGAGCGTTGAGATCTACATCTGAGTTCTTAACATACTATCATTAAGAGCATCATGGCATCTTGGCATTTGGTGAGGAAATTAAAAAAAAACCCAACCTCTCACTCACTGTTATGAAATGAAAATGTTAATCTCCTCTCATGCATCCAACTGCACCAACAAGTGAAAAGGTGTTAATAAGGAAGCATTCTGAGCAGCGTGACTTTTCTAGCTGAGAAAAACAGGATGTATTTATGCATCATTTCCAAATGTAGTTCTAGAGAAAGAGTAGGTAGAAAAAGGACCATATGTTCAAAAAAAGAGCTGTGAGATCTTGCATGTCATAACGACAAGTGTGGGAAGGCATATTTATTAGAAAAAAAAGGGAGTAAATACTCATAGAGAAGAGTGCATTGGAACTCTATTAAAGGTTATAACAATACTCCTTAGGCTATTTGTCTTGTTATTTTTCTCTGTAGCTATTTCTCTTTAAAACATGAGGTGTCATTTGTCTCATTGGACTTTCTGTGTTGGACCTGAGTTCACGTGACAGTCATTGGTAGGTCATTCACAAAACAGGTAAACCTGCTGGAAAACAGAGGAGTTTGGTTGGCAGTACTTTTTTTGAGTAAGTAATTTGACTGATTCACTCCTAAATGTTATCATTTTTATTCTGACTGCTGGAGAGAAGAGGAGGATTGGCATGACAGAGTACTGTGAATCCAGAGTGATGAATGTAACTTCAGACTGTGTCATAATGTTCATTCCCAACAGAAAGAATAAAAACAATTTTCTTGCATGAACTGTAGATGCAAAAGACTCAGGTTTTAGTGACACAAATGGATACAAACTTTAATCTCGAGCAGCTTTTTTAAACTTGTCTGAAATGCCTTTGCTACCTATTTCCATCCCCTTGGAAGACTTCATACTTTATTGGCAATCTTGTCAAGTGAAAGCATAAATGATAGCAGGCAACGAACAATGCAGAGGGTTGGTCTGAGGGACTGTGAAGCATTACTAGGCTGATCTGTACAAGTTTGAATTGCAAGTTACTTGTGTTCTCCTGCCTTTAGACATAAATGTAATGTGTCCCTTCTGTTTCTTTTGCACTTCCTATTTATCACCAACATTAAAACTCTAGGAGACCAAATTTTGATGCCTTAAGACAGTAAAATGATTATGTAGCAAACTGTGCAGTCCCCAGGATTTTAGTACTTATTCACTGACAAAACACCAGAACCTAAACCTAGTTAGATAGCCAGCTAATTTAATTCAGGAGAGGATGCAAACCTATTTATGCAGATCTATATTTATGACAACAACCTATTTTGGAGACAGAGAAACTTATGGCAGTGCATGTCTTCAGTGCAGTGAAGTCCCAGTCCTTAACTAGCCCTTCTGAATCCAAAACAAAATATCACCATACTCTTTCAAACCAGATTTCCCAGAACAGATAGCCTGTTTGTTTACTCAAAGTGCAGACCAGAAGTCTTTTAATGTACATTAATGAGAAGGTAGAAGTAGCAGAGAGTTCTTAATGGGATCCTGACCTAATTAAGATAAAATTAAAAGATTCCCTTGGGTACCTGGATTGTATGTAGGTTAGGCATTCATTCACATTCCCTCATGTCTCTCTCCATGGGGGAAGAATATGAAGGGATACATAGAATTACATTTTGAAACTGCTAAAATGTGATCTCACAAAAGAGACATCCCCTTTGACCCTGTACAGGTGAGGGGTCCTCACTGAGCTGCTGACAACTCATGATAATCAGGCACTAAAGACCGCATCTAGCTCTTTCATAGTAGTACTGTTGCTGCCAGCTGTAAAACTGGTTTTTGATTAGTCGGTTGAACAGAAAGAACTGAAAACAGCAAGAGATGAAGTTGGCATCTGCAAGGCTACAGAGTAATAATTTATGTTCTAATTATACATAATGGCTTGGTTAAGGTTCAGCCATTTCTTGCAAGTATTCCTTCAGAAGACTTCTGAAAATGTTCCCAGTACTGTTTTCTTCCTGTTGTTGTTCCTTCATTTCATTAAATGTTTCTTGTGAAATATAAAAACCTTTTTAAAGATATGCTTCATATTCAGCCTTAATTGTTGGAGCAAAGGAAGGATGCAAAGGTCATATTATTTGCCTTATTAAACCTCTTTCAACAAACTGTAATTTCTTCCAAATATGCTATTTTACTTGGTTACTTTAGTTATTTCTAAATATTCTTTGATTATGTATGATTATTGATTATGGAGTCCGAGTCTATGAAAAATAAACTTTCTGTCTTAGCTAAAGTTCATTATAAGCAGTACAAAGACGTCCTATCATATCCAGTAAATTCTGAATCTGGCCTTCAGTTTCCCACAGAGCAGATGCTGGCGCCTAAGGCCAGTCCAATCATGGAACATGCTTGTCACTTGTCAGGTCATACTAGATAATACTAACAGTCTGTTCTTCCAGGTACTTAGCAAAATATGTCTGTGAAGTTTGTAAAGATGTTTCAGTATTTTACTTACCTTATTTTAAGGTGCTGTGTATCAAAAATCATTGTAACAAACACTGGATAATTTATCATTTTCCAGCTGCTCTTGCACCTGACACATACAGGTTTTATTGTTTTCAATTTGAATTGTGGATTGAGGAACACATAGGAAGCTTTAATATTTCAACAGTGTTACCAGCCCTTTAATGGAAGTTTTGGGCTGATATGTTTTGCTGATGGCCTCGGGAGCAAATGCAATTGTGTTCAGTCTATTCTTTGTACTGAATGTTCTTGTAATATCAGTACCGGATTTTACCCTGTGACAGCTCTTCCAGGTTCTGCACCCACCGAGGTACCAAAGCAAAAAAGTGAAACGAGGCAGTAAAAAATTTCTGAAGCTCAGGTGACAAATATATGATGACAGAAATGCTAACAGAAGATAATAATTGTAGTGAGTTGCTTAATATGATGCATTTGGAACAGTTGATCAGGACTGTTTTTAATGGAGAACTAGGGTGTTTCATATATAATCTGTAATGGTCTTTTGAAATGTCAGTGCTTTTTAAGTGAAAAAAGAGTCTCCACATTAAAATACTATAGTTGGATATGCTTCAGGGGTGACTCACCAGAGCTACTGTTCAGTTACATCATGTCCTTGTTCTCTCACATGCACTGGGTTCCCCATCAGAGCTTCAGCTTCCATAGTGCAACAGAAGCTGGAAGGCTCCACCATATTTCTGAATATTATTCAAGGAAACCTTATGAGTTGTCATAGGACATGGAGTCTGAGTAGGAACATGAAGCTTCTGTACTGTAACCCATATGAAACACCCAGGAGTTCTTCTGAATAAAAACATTTGGATTTTAGCTGGAGTGTTTCATTTTTTGAGTCATAATCAAAAAATTTAGGATTTCACTTTTTTTTTTTTTTTTTTTTTTTTTTTTTTTTTTTTTTATATCACAGCAGCCCACTGTGGTCCAGGCTGGTAGCTCTGTGTAAAGGCAACTAATGGACATACTGCTGACTTACCATTGCAACATGTGTGATATGTTTACTTGTTTTTACTGCTCTGCTCCTCACCACTGAATAGGACACAAGGATGTTCTCATTCTGACCTGTTTCATGAACACACAGCCATTACTGTATAACTCTTTACTTTCTAGCGTGACTCCCTGAAAAGGTCTGAGGGCTACAGAAGGTATAAAGTTCCTGTATGAAAGTATGGGGACCTTCTGTAAACAAGCTGTTATTTAGCTGTAGCTAGGGCACCTTTTACTTATCAATTAGAATGTTTTAAAGCAACAAATAGCAGAGAAAACTGTTAATGATGGAGGCAACTTATTTATAAGAGATTCTCTGTATAGATGCTGGTGCTAAAGATGGGATTCATCTGACCCATTTTAGAAGTTTACGTTGATGGGATTAATTGTGCCCTGCAAGTGCTTCTTTCTCTACACTGAACATAAAAGGAATTTAGTATGACTATTTCAGATTTAAGCCTCTGTACTTCTTCAGCTGAATTTCACTGGCATTTGTGAATATTTAAGATTTTGCTTAACAGGGAATGGAAGAGAATAAGCACTCAGTGGATATAGATATAGATATAAATGGGGAGAAATAACAAGCTGAGGACTGACGTGGGCTGTAGCGAGAAACTCAGTGGATTTCTTACAAAGGAACCAAAGCTAAATCATACCAACCAGATTGTGAACAACTACCACTAATGAGCAGTCACATTAGCTATTACTAATGACAATAGGAATGTTTCTCCAAGCAACTGCTCACAATCTGCCCCTGAAATTTAAAGCAAATGTTGGAGGGGGAAAAAAGGCCAAACAATAAATGAATCTAGGATGTGTGAAAGCAAAGAGAAAGAGAAGAAAAATGGAAAGAGAGAGAGAGTAAAAGGTGTGAACAAATGGTAAGACTGAATGCTGACTTACTCTTATAGCTCTTAAGAGGTTATGAGGCTCAGCTGGTATGGGAATGGATGGTAAAACAGAGTAGATTGATTGAAATTTCATGAGTATAACAGACTATAGCAGAATTTAGGAAAAATGTCTATTATTTTTTCCTTTGGAAAAATATCAGGCCTGCTTTTCATTAAGGCATGTCTAAATAAAACATTTATAAAGACTTTTCTGCTTTATAGAATAGACTTTCTGATCAAAATATATACAGAGAGACTATTTACTGCTTAACACTTACCTGGAGTATTGAAGAGGTCTCCAGTCTTCTTAATTCATATCAGGATTTAAACCTGTGCCACCTTCACATTTGTGCTGACTAGCTGATTTGGTTATTCTGTCACAGGATACTTAGGGGTATTCACACGATGTGACTAAGGCAGAAGTATGCTTACATATGAATGTAATCCATGGAGAAAGAGTCTACTTCAAAGGAAGGTTCAGGGTAGAAAACCAATATAAATCTTTGAACTTCCTTCCTGAAGGGCCTGTTTTCATTACTGGGACACTCCAGTAAACTGCCTGAGAACAGGTGTCTGTCTCTACCAGGAATACCTCCACTTCAGGATGAACAGGCAGCAGAAGAGCATCTCTGGGCTGGGTCTGCGGCATCACTAATTACTCTGTCACTATGGAGCTGCTCCACTGTGAGAGCCCAGCATGGTTGCCTGGAGGGTGATGGCTCAGTCTCTGCTTCTATGATGTTTTGAAGCAAGGACTTGAAGTTTTGCTATTCTATGTGACTACTGTCACTACTCTGACCCCCCAGTACTTAATTCCCTAGACTAATTGGGACAGTTCTCACATGGAAAATCTTCATGATTATTTGCTGGGCAGGTGTCCCACTTGCAAAGTCAGACCCTCTCATTGGTTAGACGTGAAACAGTGATTTGAAACTGTCAAGCACATCCTAGCAGATTTCCTAGACATTATTCAACCACATTTGCCTTTAAAAATCTTCAGAAAAACTTGAGTTGCTTCAAAATAAACCAGGATAATGTTGAGAACTGCAAATAATACCCAGCTTCTCTCAGTAGATTTTTTTTTAAAGTTTGTCATCAATGCATAGGAAACTACCTGCCACAGATAAAATTCATAAATAATGGGATAGCCTAATTAGTGGCATAAGTATTTTCAAATAACTGAAAATAATATCATTGTTGCAGAGTGCCCTTGATTGTTTATTTCAGCCTTTAAACAGACTTCTAGTAGCATATAACAGTGGATCTGGGCTGAAAGTTGATTTTTATCCCTTGCAGCATGTGCAATAACACTGTAACACTTTGACCGTACAGTACTTTATTAAAGTAGCAGGATTTGGACCCAAAATATTTTGAAAATCCTAAGTAATTGGATTACCTAATCTTAGCTTCCTAGGGAAATGGACAAAATTGAACTGATTTAAATGAGAATACACATTGTACTGCATAAGGCACCAGTGATTTTGGAGACTAGATATATCAAAAAAAATAAGTAAGAATTGTATTTTAGGTTGTTCAGGAGATTTTGAAAAGCTCTCTAAATGATTAATGAATTTTGATATTAAAGTTTTGTTATTAAGGTTGCTATAGAGCCCCTAAAAATAATTTTTGGGGTATTAAATGCTCCATTCCCAATTTCTATTCAGAAATGGACTGGATCAGAAAGCAGAAGCAAAGTCTCTCACTCAAGAAAATACTGACTTGGTTTAAACAGTAGGACTTCATACTGCTGATGTCATCACTGTTTGCTTATATCTTCAGCATATTTTTGCTGAGTACAAACTCTCAAGGTGATGTTTGTGCTGGTTGAACTGCTCCCTTATGTTTTACCCAGACTGCAATCATCCCACAGTATTATAGTTTGGCAGCAAAAGGATTGCTCCCCTGACTGTCAGCTGTCCAGGCCAGGTCTTCTCTGCCAAAGCATCGCCTTGGATTGTGCTAACAAGGGGGCACTGCTAGTTAGGAATTTCCATACTGTTGCCGACACCCCTATGTTACTGCTTGGTGAAGACAGCTCCTCTTTACTGTTGTTTCCCTTCACCCCTCCCACAGCTCTTGATGACTTTCAACCATTAAATACACTAAACTGAGGTGTATGCAATATTCATGGAAGTAATGCAGACGTCCCATCCCTGGCATTCAGTACGTGCCACCAGTAACTGTTGTATTCAATCTACTCACTGTTTTAAGGAAAATAAATTCTCCATAAATTTGCCCTATAAACATTTTAATCTAATGGCTGTTATGGATCACAGGGTATGAATCAGGTGCGTGTATGTATAAATAAAGGGTAATTCATCTAAAGAAAGCACTGCTGGGGTAAGACCAGCAAAATGAAGCCCACTACAGCAAAAAAGTTTACTGATCTTTGTCTCAATTAAAATGGGATATTGTCAAATGTCTTAGTAACTGACAGGTATAAATCCTGTGAGGTGCACCGCTGTAGTATGAGTCTGAAATCCCTGTATCTTTGCAGGTGAATTTGACTATTTTGTGGTAGATATTTGAAAAAAAAAAAAAAAAAAAAAAAAAGTTAATAGCAAAAGACCAAGACAAACACAAACTAAACAAAATGGACAATCCTCCAAATCCTAAATCACTTTTAGATTAAATAAAATAATAAGCAGAGTATGGATTTTACTATATAAAATGGTATAGAGACAACGACAAGATGTAAACTAGCACACTAAGAAATCATAAATAGACTTAATGTACTATCATGACAAATTGTCATTGTGAGAACCAATGGTCATACTTTTATATAGTAAATTAAAAGAGCAATTTTTTTTGAAGTGTTGAAATAATTTGTAAATATGGGTCAATCTAGTGAGAGTTTTGGATTATGTATCATTTAAAAAAAAATTAGAACAACATATTTCAGCCTTTTTCTTTAGTAAAATAGACATTCTTCCATTTTATGTTTCATCTGCTTTTATTTTCCCATCATTGCCACAACTCTCCCAACATATTTGGTCTGAAGTGTTTTTTCTCTATGACTTCCTGTTATCTTTACCCTCCTCAAGAATTCTGAACAATGAAATTTTAAAAAATGTTATTTTCCTAGATTTAGCCTGTACCTGATATTTCTGAGAAGGGGAATCCATACATAGCCTCACCAACTGCATACAGAGTTTGGAAATGGAGTGCAGTATGTCAAGAATGTGGCTGACTTGGAAACCTGAATGCAGGTTCCAGTCTTACTACATATTCACAGTCAGGCTTCTAGCCTGTGAGACATCTCTATTTTAACAACTTCTCTTACCTATATTCAATTGAATTTCAAAATAGATACAAAAGTAGCGGGGATAAATATGTTAGCTTTCTCCCCTTGATAATGTTACCTTTACTTTTTTTTTTTTTTTTTTTTTTTTTTTTTTTTTTTTTTTTCCCTGAGTGTGTGAAGCCTGTCTGAACCAAAATGCAATTAACAATCACTGAATCAAGTCAATCTACCATGTCGGGGTGGAAGATCCACCAATAAGGAACCTCACCTTTACTCTGTGTGAGTGATGTAAATTCATTCTAGTTGTAATTGTTTCCTTGCTTCATTTTATGTAATTTCACCTGGTGTGGAACAAAGCAGGGTATTTCCTGTAATGTCACATTTTTCTGTGAAGAATTTGGATGCAAAAGAAGCTATATGAGCTATTATCATCATATCCATCACATAGCGTCTGCAGTGTTAATTCATCTTTCTTCAGGGAGAGCTAAAAACAGTAGCTTGGAGGATTCAGAGGGTGTGACAATGTACAAGTAAGATAAAGGCTTCCCTAAAGTAGCAGAGTTAACTGGTTTCTGTGAGGGTCATTCTTCCAAGACTTCATCCTTTTGACATTTATTTCTCAGATTTTACTGAAAATTGAATTATTATTCTCGACAATTACTTCATTTCTGGTTATTGGCTTTTTTGCTTACTTTAGTACTTAAAAGCACATGCTCCACAATGAACACATCTTCTACATTTAATTACTTTCTAACAATAAAGATCAAAAAGAAGCTTCAGAGATAGCATTTTATTTCTAGCAAGAAAGAAAAAATCATGACAGAGCTTTACTCCACAATTTATTTTCTGAGTTCCTTACCACTCTTTTTCCCAAAGTAAACCTAACCATAGTGTTTTTAGCCAGAGGGTGAGCACTAGAGAAACACTTTTTTGACTATGTCACAAGTTTTTACTGAGTGATTTTATTCTTTTTCAGGGGGTCGTTTTAACCAACTACAATCTTGATAAGTTTTACCTAAGAAACGTCCCTTTGTTTTGTCTCAATATGTTACCATGCAAAGATCTGCAGCCTTTATTAGAAATAGATTCTGAGAAGTCTAGAAATAGATAAGTTATGGAAACTAGGTGGAAGCAGGTTGCAACTACAGACCATGAACTTCCAGGACTGAATGCATGGATGGAAGCATTTGATTTTTCTAATCAATAACAGGAGTTTCCTTTCCCTTTAGGCCTTTTATTTTATTCTGAGATTTGGAAGAGCTACAGACCTTGGCTTCACAGTTCTGCATAACCCTGACTCCCGTAATCAAAACAGTTGACAGATAGACATAAGACCCCTGTAATCACAATGAAAATCAAGTAAATTTGGAAAACAAAGGGCTGAAGAAAATACAGATCATCACAACTCATGGTAAATGATTTAACACTTTCATCATCACTCACTTCTCTGTCCAAAAGACAATCTTTGCCAGAAGGATATGATTCTTCAGAATAAGAGATGTAAGGTCTCAGAGTACGAGATTTTTTTTTCTGCCAGTATATTTAATGGAATGCTTTTAAATGATAAGAAAAAGTGTGTGTGCACATTTGATCATCTGATTTGATAGTTCAAATCATGTTTCAGTTTTATTTGTCCTGTCAACGAGGAGAAAGGAAGTTGCAATGGAAGCTGAAGCAGCCAAGTTTTCAAATGGGTGGCAAACAAAGGAGAAAGAGAAGGGACACTAGGGCAGTTTGCCTACAGTTGAGTTCAACAAGTAGAAGAGATGATCTCTGAAGGGGCCAGGAACAAATATGGAAATGTAACATAGCTTGAGCTGAGCATCCAGCATTTGAACAGGTGCTCAAAGAATAAAGATGAGTTCAAACAAAAACTCTGAATTAGAATTTCACTATGAACTGTAAATACTGGTGTCCAGAATTTCACCCTACTAAATAAAACATGACAAATGCCATGAAACTTCAAACACAACACAACCTTTTATGAGGGCTGTTGAATTAGTGTTAACATTTGGAATGAAAATAAAAGTATATCTTTTATTAATTAACTGGGTCATTATCAGTAAAAAAAGTTGATTTCTTTGGCAGTATCAGCAACATTGTGTGATCTTTACATAAATTAACAACTCTACAACAGTGTTCGTGATTTCATAGTACAACACCAGTCATGTCTTTTATCAGCATCCCATGGTGACTTACAGATTTTTCATCAATCTGTCCCTTACTATGTGGAGGACAGCTGCCTTTCTAAATTAATTTGCAGCTTTTATAAAATAAAATATCTGACTTAGAATTTATTTGTATGACATGCCTCAACTACTTCTTTTGATGAATAACTCAAATCCTGTTTCAACTTCACTGTACTTAACTGGTACCAAAAAAAAAAAAAAGTTTATTAAAGAAGACTATAGGTAGAATCTGATTTTTACTGTTCAGAAGAAGGTAGGAGTTCTCTTCTCAACTTGACTCAGCTGTGTCAATAATACTACATGTATGTGCAGAAGATACTACCACTTTTTGGAGAGGTTGTGTGCTTGCTAGGCACAGGAGACTGGATTAAAGATTGATCTGTTTAAACTGCATTTCCATGACTCCGAGGACAGAAAATGTCTTTAAACTGTTGCCTGTCTCATCATGGAAACACTACCAACAATGGTCCTTAGCATGTGTGCATCACAGAGTGAGAAGAAGCCCTGCAGGGCAACATCTATTAGTTCATGCTGCAAGCCTCTGGGGAGGCTTTTCCAACATTCAGAAGTAGTCTTGCAGTCTTGCAGTGGTTCAGGGCCACAACCCCAGGCTCATCCCAGGGCTAGAGGACAGTTTGTACAAAGGAAGTGAAAGTGTGAAAAGAGGGACAAAAATAAGAACTACCAGAGAGAAGACATAATGGATAAAGAGGTGAAAAATGTTAGTGAAAAAATGAGGAACCTTGCAGGGACAGGGACTCCAGATTAAATTTTTGTCATGTTTACATCAGTAAAAAGCTAAAGCAAAACAAACTTCCACTCATTGAAGCAGAGCCAAATTTTGGCCCAAATTGAAGAATCATCCTTACAGTGGCAGAAAAAACCCCATAATTAAATTATTGTTATACTGCTGTCTCTGTGGAGGAGAAGATGATAAACTTCTATTTTGCCCACTTCTATTTTCTGTTCCAGAACATGTCCTCCATTCACATACAACAGCAGCTTCCCTTTGATCCCCTTAATGACAAATCAAGATAAATTGACAGGTAGAGTTGCCAGTTAATAAAATAGATTTTAATTTTAATCCCATTAAGTGTAACTTGATTCAATAACCAGGAAAGATTCTTTGGGAATTTATGGTAGCACATACTCTCAGTCACTGAATTTATCAGGTGGCTTAGAGAATCTTGTAATTATTCCAAGATTTAAAATTGCTTGTTGAATAACTCCTGTAAATAGTCATAAGTAATTTGCAGGAAGTAATTAATACTGAAAACTTGAACCTTTCTTGGAAATCACTACTCTTTTTCTCTTCACTGGATGGATCAGGACAGAATATACACTGAAAAAACAATTCTAAGTGATTCTAAAATCAACATTCTCTTACAAATGGCCTCCAGTGTTCACTTGAACCACTAGCTTTTGCAAATGTTTCTGCCAGTAAACTGACTCAGTAGTATATTTATAGAAAGCAGATATGACTGAATTCATTTTTTTAATTGGGGTGAATATCCACAGGCATTTTGAAAGAAGCACCTAGTGCCAATTGAGTTTCAGCTTTCCTTACAGAAAAAAAAAACTCAAGGGAGTATGACCAGGTGTGAAAGTTATGTGGTGAATTTCTCACATTGCAGCAATTCAAGGAATTAATAGTGGGGAGAAGAGCTTTTTCTAACGATTTTATATTCTGTCAACTCATTTGAAATAATTGCATATGACTGGCCCAATTATTGTGCAGGAACATTCTCTGCCATTGCCTGATACGATACTTGGCACAGTTTGAGCACATACCACGACATATTTTTTATTACTTAAGAATCTGAGAAGTGCCTAAAAATAATGGAGGAGTATATTTATTCCTACATTTTCAAGAGTTTGACAGCTTTCCAAAGTCTTATGCTCAAGAAGAAATTCTGCAAAGCTTTATTTGGTACGTCTTATTAGCACTATCTCTTTGAGAGATTCCTTTAAAATATAGCACAGATTTTATAGCCAGTGGACACCATTGTGTGGTCTGATTTCCTGTCCAGGATTTTCTTAAGGAAATTGTTGCTCTTTACCCACTAAAACATGTTTTAGAAAAAATATGCTGCAATAAAGGTATACCATCAGATTAATCACTGCTGCTTTATAAAGCTACTTTCATGTAACAGGTCATTTAAGTCAAACATAACTGAAGTTCAGGAGGAAGGGAAACAGTGCAAAGAAATGTCTTCTTTGTTATTAATCTAATCTCACTCTTTAATATTTCCATGTAAAAATAAAAGTGGGCAGTACAAATCAGACTGTTTTCACTACCTGTCCAAACATTACAATGCAGTTTTCACTTTCAGTAACCCAAGAGTTTGGAAGAACTTTCAGTCAAATCCAGGGTATGTAACAAATCCCTGCTTTCGTTTATCAATTTTCCTCTCAAAGCAGAGAGAATACACTTTTCTACATTTATGCTGAGTTCTCATAATAGCTATAGTAGTTAGAGAAATCAGCAAATTCAAAATCTTACATGAAGAGTCTCCAGATATTAAGAGCAATAATTTATTGTTCTTTAAGCAGGGCAATCCTTGAACTTCATGCTACAGATCAAAGACTGTTAAAAATAGAACTCTTTTTCTTAGATTTTAAAATCTGAAAATAGACTCCCTTTCCTGAAACATCCAAATTGTCACTTGCAGAAATCATTCTGTCAAAAGTTTGTAAATCAATATATACAAAAAAAAAAATTTGGCTTGAATTAAATAACGTATTTTAGCAGAAATATTTAACTGAAATTATTCTCAGTAGCTTTTCATAGTATGTCTATAAAAATAGTGTACTACTACTAGAAATCCATGTAATTAATAAACAACATATGAAACCTGCAAGCAAAGTGAAACCTGACACTGCTGGGAAATATTTTCCAAGACACTGGGTAATGAATAAGTTCCCTTCTGGTTTAGGCTCCGTTTATATTACTGTTGATGGTATTAGACAGGCATACTTACATCTTTATGAATGTGATCCGTGCTATATATTTCTGTCACTTGCTTGTTCTTTAAGAGCTACAACTTGCAGTACAACCATGCATATTTTGGAAGTTGATGTTCTCTAAGTCCCAAAACCTAGAGTCAAAGTTACATAAAAACAAAAACTATGAATTTTTCACCAAAAAGGAAATCTGATGCTCTACAATTTGGAAGAGAAGCACAAAACTTGAATAAACCCAAAATATTCTAAAGACAGTCTCCTCACTCAACTCTTCCAATTTTGAAAATGTCATGCATTTCTGAGGAACTTTGGCTTACTCTTGGAAGTCTACATCAAAGAGTCCCTCCAAAAAGCTTCTGAACAATCATTTCTTTACAGAGCTTTTGCAAGATTTGTATACCCTCTTGGTATGATACAGTAAAAATAGGAAATTTGATCCTGGCCTAGCTGACAGGTGGTATACTTTAGTTCAGATCTTACATGAAAACGTAGTAATTTTCAGGAGTTGTACATGAGGCAGTCACAGGTTACATTGCCAGTGTCTTTTTATGCTAGTTTTGGTCAGCACAGATAAGTTTTCATTCTGCAATTACTTTCTTAATATGAAGGCATGCACTTCACCTCCTCCTGCCAAAACATCATGGAATACATTCTCCTTTTCTCTTTTGAAAACAAATAAATAACCAAACCTTTTTCTCCTAATTAAATTTATTTGTAATTGGCAATATGTTTTGAGTATTCGATGGTGTTCAGGGCACCTTATAGCCTCAGATACTCAAAATCTTGCAGAAATCCTTAGTTTAAGGAGAAAAAATATTTTAGTACTTGACAAAAAAAAAAAAAAAAAAAAAAAAAAAAAAAAAAAAAAAAAAAAAAAAAAAGAAACAAGACATGAAATGTCACACAGCCTAAAATAAATCAGAAATCTCCTAAAAAGGGCAGACTTAATAAAGACAGAGATTAACTTTTTTATTTTTTTTCTTTAAATGAAAAAATATGTTTTTTCTATGTATTTAAAACCTTACTTAGAAGTTCATCAATACGATGTTTTATCCAATAACTGCAAAGGAGATCTGTAGGATACAGAGGGATCACATATGGAGAATTAGGAAAGCTGACAGTAAGTGGATGCAGGATTCTTTTAAAATAAAGCCTGACTCTAGAGCTCAGTTAAGAGTCCTGTATAGCAGCCTGTGCTCTTTTCTGATGAAGCCAAAGGTGTAGAGTTCTGCTTGGGCTATCAGTATATTAAAAAAGACAGAAAAAAACATAACTATGCAATTATAAATGCTTTACTGGGCAGAGGCACCAGCCATACGAGAAGTAGAGAAGGAAATAAAAAATGATATACTGCAGACATTATAGATTAAACCAGACACAAATCAAATGAAGGTTACTCTTTTGCTTGGGTTTGGGTTATAAACCTGATTATTCAATTCACAGTAATGTTTGAGCTGCTTTAATTCATACTTCATAAAAGTACTAGAAAGACTATGATTACAGCTCGAAAAGGGAAAATTTTCAGAAAAAAAAGAATGCTGCTTTGGCAATGGTAAAACCTAAGTTAAAGAATCTGAACAAGAAAAAATGTGGAAGCTAGGGGGAAGAATATCTGCTGACTTGTTGCACCTGGACTTTGGTACCTTTTTTTTCTCTGTTTGGCTCTTTGAAGCTAAGCACAGATTTCATTTCTAGGCAAGCCAGTTTTAAACACCTGTTTTGCTGAAACATCCCTCTTAAAAGAAAACCTAATAATTACTGTAAAAACTCAAATGAACAGCAAAAAATTTACCCAAATATGTACGTTATCACAATCATGGCTATGGCTCCCCAGAACTTTCTGTGCAGAGCTTGCTGAACATCTGCCTCTTGTGCTGATGGGTCCCTGTGGGCTCAAGGAACAGTAGGCCCACAATGGCAAGAGAAAAGCGCACTCCAGCAGTGTTATTCTCTTTATCTTTGGCAAAACAAGTGTTCAGTGGGGTTCAGATCAGAGGAGTCATCAAAGTGAAAACACAAAGAAATTGAGTAGAGAAGATCATCAAGGTAGAGGAAAGTCATAATTAATTTGAGGAAAAAGCACAGTTAATCACTAAGAGACACTGGTTAGAAGATGAAATCAAGAGGAAAGGCAATTTTGTTTCATGTGTTTCCTTTTTTTTACCGACTAAATGGCAGGAGGAAAGTGATTTATTTTAAAAATAAACAGCAAAAACTGTAGAGATTGATAGGCTGAGTCAGAGATCTCTGGGAATAAAAGAGGTGAAGAAGTAAAAGAAAGAGGACAACATGCAAGAAATTACTTTTTCTGTGGCAAAATAGTTTTCCTGTATGCCCAGCTTCTTGTTGCCATCCATTCTATATATATGGACACATTGTGGGGGAGTCTAAAGAAACCTTTTCAGTGCACAAGTTTTTGCATTTATAGACTAACTATTTTGTGTAGTGAACAGAAAGCTTTTGGAAGAAGAAATGGGAGAAGAAAGAATAATTTGGCTAAAATTAATAAAAAAGCACACTGAAAATTCAGATCTTTTCAGGACCATACCGCATATGCATATGCAGATATAGATAGATGGAACACTTAGATCAACAGAGTCCATGTCCCCAAAATTACCTGTGAGGAGCTGAGTATATAGGACCTTATTCAAAATAAAAATTGTTGGCAAATAGACTGTGTGAACAGAATTGAGAAGTTCTAATGGAACAAAACAAACACTGCAATATAAAACATTAGCATTAACTTAATATACAGTCTATTCTATATAGTAAACTAAAACTACTACTGTTCGTTCTACACAGCTGAGCAGTGTTCTCCATACCTAGTATAAAAATTGTCCCAAACTAAATAACATTTTCTAATGGAAATTTTTGCTCACAAACCGGGGAGGGTGAACACAGCCAACAAATGAACAGCAGAAATCTTGCATTGTTTCCCTGCTGTTCATTCAGCTGTAGTATCTTTATCTCGGAATCTCGGAACACAGAATGATGGAGGCTGGAAGGGACTTTTGGAGGTCATCTTGTACAGCCCCCGGCTCAAGCAGGCCCACCTAGAGCAGGTTGCCCAGGAACATGTCCAGACAGCTTTTGAAGGTCTCAAAGGATGGAGACTCTACAACCTCCCAAGACAACCTGTGCCAGTGGTCCATCACCGACACAGCAAAAAAAGTCTTTCCTGATGTTCAGAAGGAACCTCCTGTGTTTCAGTTTTTACCTGTTGCTTCTTGTCCTGTCATTGAGCACCACCAGAAAGAGACTGGCTCTGTCTTCTTTACATTGGTCCCATTCTAGTTTTATTATTTGTTCCCAGATTTAAATATTTTTTAATTTTTTTCCCCGTTCTTTCTGTCTTATCTTGTTCACTTTGATTTTCCATCTTGTTTGCTCTGAAATTGCTTTGTGAAGAGCCAATTTTTGCTAGATGCTTCTTGCATGATTGTCAATATAGTCTGCATGGCCATGATATTTCTAATGTAATATTTTCAAGAGTTTTTACAAAAAGCTCTATTGGGATTATCAACATTCTGTTGATGCAATTTTGCTGTGGCTTAATTGTGACCACCTATTAATACTGAATACTGAGCACACCCTATTTTAATAAAACACATTCTCATCAATCAAACAGAAATTTGTCCAAGTGAATTTTTGGTTTTCTTTCTGTTGCATCATGATCAGAAGTGAATCACTGTGAGTGGGGAGAAGGAGAAGGGAGAGAAGCTGTAAGTAGGGAAGGTTTAGACTAGATATTGGGAAGCATTTATTTACAGAACAAGTTGTGAGGTGTTGGAATGGGCTGCCCAGGGAGGTGGTGGAGTCCCCATCTGTCAAAGTGTCTGAGTCAGGTTGACTTAGCGCTGAGGGATATGGTGTAGTTGGGATCTGTCACTGTTGGGTTAATGTTTGGATTAGATGATCTTCAAGGTCCTTTCCAGCCTAGTTGATTCTGTGATTCTATAATTAATTCTGATTAGACTTGCAGTTGAAATAACAGAAAATTGCCATGTCAACATCTTTCTTGTTTTTAGGAATAAACATTGCAGCACTCAACTCTGTCATTAACATTATTGTGGTTTGCTTCAATGCACACTCCCTTCTTAAAGAGGAAAATGTGCAAAATATAGACCAACAGAACTTAACATGAATAGAACTGTTATATCCACAAAGACACATGTAAACATTTGGTATAGGCACTGTTTCTCTGATCTCCAGCATGACCCTTCCAAAACTGTTCATTACTGGTCTCAGTTTGTTAAAACAAGGAAACATTCCTCATTCTCTTCTCCATTAACAGTCATTTAGTACCTTAGTCTTAGCAAATCACTCCTACCTATTTTTCCTTCTTCAAATTCTTTCAGTTTGTCTCTCAAATTATTAAGTATCCAAACTTCTCAGTAGATGCTTATTTTAAGAATTATATGCCAAGATTCATAAATCCAGAGTGTACACAGTGAGAGCAGAAAGGGTGTACTTTCCAAAATGGGCAAGTACTTTTCCTTCCTATTTTTCAGCAGTAGGTGATAGATAACTGTTTAGATTGGTAAACTTGAGAATTTCTGGAATACTCTGAAGCCAGGAGTCCTAGTAAAAAATCTTAAACCCATGAGCAACGGGACAGAGATTGGAAAAGTTACATTATATAGAAATGTTGAAAACTGAGAAATACATTGTTCAAATTTTGATTTGTCTGAAGAAACTAGGGTGTTTTAGACTAGAGACATCAGTGTGAAAATAATAATGATCAATTCATTAGTAGTTGATGCTGCAGAAAGAAAACACTTCTCGTCCCTTCATAAACTAAGTTCTGTGTCAAGCCATAACATTTGTAAAGTCATCCAGTGCTAATTTTGAGGATGGTGGATTGACAGGGTTTTTTTATTTATTGATGACACTCACCGTTAAAAATAGGCATTAGGTCTTAATATGTCTAACTACATTTTCCACTGTTAGATGCCCATAGGTCTTTTTCTTTTAAAGAGTTTTTCCTGCTGCTGGAGATAGATTGTGATGAGACCACCTCAACTTTTTCTTCCATTTTCTTTTAAAAAGGTTTATTTAATCTTTTCCTCGAATGCATGTCTCAGGACTTGTTTGTAACTCCTTGTTATTCAACGAGTAAAAGAGACAAACACATGTATTTTGAAGTACTGTGAAAAGCCTTGCTAGATAAAGTAGAGAAAAGACAGAGAATTAATGTGTGTCTTTCAGTAGTTCAGAATGAAGAATTGATAGCTGGAGTTTAAAAAATAATAAATCAAGAGGTACCTCCAACCTTGGGTAAGCAAAAGAAGGGTATTGCAGCAGTTGCCAGATCTTTTCACCTCCATGTGAGCTATACACTGGAAAGAAAAAAAGCCCAGGCACAGCGATTTGGACAAACACTGGCCAAGAAAAAAAAATATTCTGTTTACAAGCATATAGGTAAGAAAAGAGTCATAAGCTAGTCTGAAAGTTAAACTGGACACATGCTTTTGTTGTAGAGATTAGAAAAACTCCAGATGGGTAACATTTGCACCAGTCCTCAGACAGACAATGCAGAAAGAATAAAACAAGGGGGTCTTCATTATCCGTGATCTTACAGTGCCTGGCAGTGAAAGTTTAATGAGGCCTAACCAGGCATTTCCTCCTCTCTCAGATTTTTTTCTCAAGGAGTAAAAGTTCAAGAGTTGATCTACTGTACAAGGGATTAACAAGGAGATGAGTTGCCTTTGCTCAGTGAAACCTACAGTCCCTCTGGTGTTGATCCCACGGAAGAAAACGGGTGTTAGGTTTGCACAGTTACACAAATTCTGTGCAAAACACCCACTGCACAGACACTTTAGTGGTCTTCACACTCACTTCGAGTCAAAAGTTAGGAAATCTGCAGTGGTCAGGGCTGTCAGCAATATTGGAAAACTGAGGAGGCTGTAAAGAGTATTTTCCTGGCCTATTCTTTATTTCCAGTATTCATCTGGGATCAGATGGGGAAAAAAAAAAATCAACATTGCTAGCAATGGTTCACAACAGGATGGGTAGAGCTCAACTGTTGTAAATCAAATCCGTAAATTTTGACTACTTTCTATCAGGTACTTGTGCTGAAATATTAGCTGCCTCTAAGCTCCCTGCATTCACTAGCAAAGCTAAAATTTACTTTGTTAAAATGCAGCTGTGTTGCATGTTGCATGTCAAGGGAAATAAGTCAGAGACTGAACTTTGGCTTTGGACTTGAGGATGTGAGTATTTTTATCCCTGTATTTGACACTGGTTTCCTTTGTGATGCCTGCCACTTCTTTCTCAAACTTTTTTTTCAAACACATAAAATTAATCAGCTCACAGGAGGATTTCAATGAACATCAAAAATGTATGTCCATAGGCCTATTGATGTTCCTGAGCTGGGATCTTCCTGTGATCCTGAACACTGTGACCATGGTGTGTACTGCTGCTTTACAGCTGAGCAGGGAACCAGATACAGACTGCAATGAAAAGCTGTGTCCAGGCTGTCAATATATTTTTTTCCCAAGAAAGGTACTCCATTTCTTGGGTGGAAAATGAAAGATCAGCTCCCTCCACAAATAATCAATAGCCCAGGGGTTAGTGCATCCATGCAACACATGGAAGATTCAAACATATCTCCTGAATAGATTAACTAGTTTATTAATGTGTCTCTTCTGCTGGAACTCTTTTGTTATGTGGAAATATATAAACATTATTTGTCTATAGAGAAGGTGGCTTTGGGTTTGTGAGGTAGAAGTTGAAGATCCTGCCCCTGAAGATCCTGAAGAACACTTCAACATTCCCAATTTTTTTCTCATCTTTGCATAACCAGGGAAGAGATCCACATTATCTGGATCTTTACATAAAATAACCAAGGCAGTAGGAAGATGAGGTGACATGCCCAAAGGACATGTAATATTGGTCCTGGAACTGAATGAAAATTCTATATAAGATGAAATTTATCCAGCACTCTGCTGAAAATAAAAATCAGGTTTGGAATTGGCCAAAAAAAAAAAAAAAAAAATCAAACTGAATTTCTCTCAAATTCTGATGGTGTCATCAATGCATAAAATCAAGCTTCACCCTAAGAACAATATAAGCAAAAAGAGGGAGTATGAAACAGAGGAAGAAGGAAACATATGGAAGTTAAATTTAGGGTACAGGAAGTACCCCGTCATGTGTCTTTCCATTATTGCTGTAACAAATTGGAATATGAGGAAATGCACATACTGAGTAACAATCACATCAATCTTTAATTCCTAGAAGTTCAACTTCATCCTGCTCAAACTTTTCAGTGGAGGATAAAATAATGTCTTTGCTGCCTGATCATTATACCTGATTAATATTTATTATTTAATATCCAGCCTACAGTACATCTCCTCAGAGTTCATCCAGAAACAGGGACCAGAGCACTGAAAGGTTATCTCCTATACAGCTGTTTCAGTTCCTCCATATCCCTGAAGAGCCCTAACTTAGCATCTAGAAGTCTTCAGAGAAATTCAAACCAACCTGAATAGTGCAGGGGCAGAGACTGCTGCTGCACTTACAGAGCATATATCCTTGCAGCTGCCTCCAGGTTAGGTCTGCACAGGATGCGGTATCCAGACCTAGTCTGTGTATTCCTTAAGTTTTAAAATAGAGATTTTAATGATTCTGTGGTCAGCATGGTAAAGAAAATCTACCTGGACAGAACCTTAGCATACTCTGCTGTGCAGGCCCAGGTGTCTGGTGACAGGTTCTCAGACGGGGCGCATCAGAGGCCAGATGGCAGCCTTGTCACCCTTGGGGCTGGCACTGAGCCTCTGGTTGCCAGGTGGTACCCGTGGCCAGGGGGACTCCTGAGAGCTGCAAACCCTCATGATCCTCATGCAGCTCTGGGAAACTGCTGCCAGTTTCTCAGACTGTCAGCTGCTGTGGAATCTAGGATATGGCTATGGAGCGTGTCTGGCAGCGCATTTAGGAAAAAAAAGAAAAAGAACACTGAAAAAGTTGAAAAAGTTGTGGTAGCTTATCTTTTTTGGAAAAGTTTTTTTTTTTTGAGGAGGTAGAGGGGGAAGGTAGGAAGCAGATAATGTTGGCTCTGATACAGCATGTCACTTATGTACACATATTTTTGCTAAGTCACCAGTGCCATTGGCTCTGATATGATCTCAGAACTTAAGTATACATCCCAGGGTTTCATGGGGTTGGGACCCAAATTTCCAGCATCTTACTGTTTTTAATCCTACCATGCCAGGTGAAGCTCATGCCAAACAATTTCTTTTTGAAAAGGAAGAGGAAACAAATCTGAAATATATGACTTATGTGAGTTTTCTTGTATATACAGGCGGTGTGCCAAATCTCCTCAAGAATTTTATCATTAAAACCTTTATAATAAGAACTAGAAGATTTTCCAGTATAGAAAAATTCAGATAAGGGAAATCAAAGGAAGCTGAACTCTCATAAAGTAAAAAATAATTAACATCAAATTGTGGTTTTTTGACTTTTAAATTACCATAACGTAGTAAGATCTGCTGTATTTGAGAATACTATCAACTTCAGAAAATATTACCAAGTGTAACTCCCAAGAAGAAAAAAATTAACAAATTCTGATAAACTGGTATTATGACTATTGAAGGAAGGATAATAAACGTTGAAATTCAATAACACACCTATTTTTTTTCTAGAAGTAATAGAGATGAATATGTGATTGGCAAGCCTTTTGATATGCTATTGTATGTATGACTTAGTAATTGATCAAGTTTACATTCTATTTCTGCTTCATAGTAGACAGTTTACAACATTTATGGAAGCATTATTAGTTTTATAGTACCAAAAAAAAAGTTGTTTTATCAGTTGCATGGCTGACCATCTGCCTACTTTTAGCTCAAAGATTAAATGTTTATCATCAACAGTTTTTGAACTGTTGAAATGATCTAATTTTGATTCTGTGCTTTAATTCTGTTGTTTGTTTAATAGGTTTTCAATCATGTATGGAAGGCTTAAATGAAAAGTATATTGAATATTTTTTTTCAGTTCAAACAAGATTTGACAGTTTTAGATTTTCTAAGTGGTACCAGTGAAACCTTGGGAACTCCTACTTCATTCTCTTGCTCCATAACAAGAGCAACCTGGTCAGAATATTTATCTAAGTGGAAAAATCTTCTTTGAGTCCAAATGTTGAATCCTTCCTCTTGCTCTTCCCATAATATTCAGTTGATTAAAGTTTCATCAACTTCTTATTGATTAACTTAGAATCTTATTTTCTCTTCAGTTTCTCCCTTTTTCCTTCTTGGTAGTTATGGCTTCTCTATCATTTAGCCACAACAGGTATCTTGTCTTCAACCTTGATATCACTGCATCCTCACTTGCAATACTGGCTGTCTTTTCACACCAGCCTTCTCCTGTGTGAAACGAAAGAGAGATGTGGAGATGAGAATTCTGTCATATTGCTCTAAAAGTGGGTTTTTTTACAAATAGTAAAGCCTGACATTAGCTTTCCTCTTCTCATTCCCTGTGACTGTGGCCTTCTACTTCCTGTGCATTCTTGGTACCAGATACTGCCAGATTTCATACTTCTCCGTGTTTCCTTGCTTTTTCATACTGTCCCTAATACAAGGAAAAATTTCATTGGAAAAAAAAAGCATATTTGTTTTATGCTTCTTCCTTAAATACTTCTTTGCCAAATTGCACAATAAGAATCTTGAAAAAGGCCTGATATCCTGAAGACTATCTCTTCTGCTTACCAGTATCATCTCACTGTCTCCTCCCTTGACTGGACCTAGCTCTGTCTCATGTGGGCGTCATGAACCCACATTGTATAAACTGAAAGGATGCTGTGAACCCTCAACTACCAATGGAAACAGGAGCTGGCTGAAAAAAAAAATGTGGAAGATACTGGTTTTAAATCATAAATTGTACGGACAGGTTATCTTCTGTGTACATTTTCATACAGAGTGGTATCTGTGGCTATTTGCCACCTTCATTTAATTTCAGTGCTGTTTTTTAAATGAGTGATTGTGATCACTAATGAGGATAATTTTACAGCTACTGTGATTAAACAGGCATAAGCCTAAATTATCTAGGATAGAAATGACAAAACTTTTTGGGGTCAAGTACCACATGAATTCTAAAAATCACTGTGGATCCATCTTGGTGCCAATTTTGGGACCTGTGACAACACTTTACTACCACCAGGCATTTCCTTAGCACAAGCAGAACTGCCTGGACAGTTTGATATCCCGTGACTGGAAGCACGTACACAGCATCACATAGTCCTAGTTGCACAAGGAAAGGTAGGATGTCCCTTTGATAAATTGCATCCATCAAAGAGATTGGGAGGCTATATAATATACTTTATCTAACCAACCACTAGCAGAGGAGGTGCAATCTAAGGAAATAGCTCATGGCTTGATGTATCATTACATCCTGATGAGGAAGCTGGGAGCAAACCAGAATGACTCTTGATCTGCTGTGGGGGAGAAAACAGCCCATAGTCAGTGTCTGGTCACCTCAGTTTCCTGAAGCTGTGATGATGGCTGCTCTCCAACCTTTCACTAAGCATAGCTTGAACATGCAGAGGAAACAGGGGTCCACAGGGAACAACTTGGGTCTACTTAGATCTTATAAATAATCCTGCAGAAATTTCATATACCATTTCTCATATGTTCAAGCAAATGTAGCAAATATCTATCTGGATATTACTGATATCAGAAAATCCCTAAAATGTCTATTGAACCCTTCACCCATTGCAGGGAGATATTTTTATCAAATGCTCTTTAATTTTGCAACAAAGGGAGAGCAGAGCTAAAATCACTTTACACTAATGTAAAAAAAACATAGATCTTAATGGATAATAACAATACATTCTGAATTCACTTTGATATCTTTAATTGCTATGTATTTATCAATTTATGTGGCCAAAATTCTGTTCTGTTTGTGTCATAGTCAACACAGAGTGTGTTATAATGTGATATTAGACAAGACCTTTCCTGTTTACAAAGCTGCAGCTTTACTTCTAATTTTCACATTATATCTAAGCAGGCTGTTCTAAAAGAAATTTCCAAATTGCTAAAAATACCCCTTGTGAAATGAGCTCAGTAAGCTGACCTTCTGGGAAAGTAACTCTGATGTAAGTCATTTTGAATTTACTCGATTCAGCTCCTCCCCTGACTTTTTGTCACCTACGTGTCAATTTTAGTCATAAAACTGGTTGAATAAATTACTTAAAATTACCAGAACTACATGCAGATCTGCTAAGACAAAGTTTTCCTAATTAAGTATCTTCTACCTTGATATTTTTATCAACATAGAAAGTTAATATATGCTTCATTTGCAGAAGGAACATAAGAAGAGTTTAACTGCATTATATCAATCAACTAATTAGACTAGATTTGAAACTGAATAATCCAGATTTGATACTGAAAATCACTGATACTAACAACAAATACAAATTCCAGACAGATTCAAACTTTCTTTTATTTGCCTTTATTGAAAAAGATATTCAGGCATGACACACTGTATAAAGATGGGTTACTATAAATATCTTGTTTTGGTTTACATCTTCAAAATAATATGTGTAGACTGTTTAGATCTGCTGTTGCTAGGACTTCATGTGCAAACACAACAAAAAAAGCACAACCACTTTCTCTTGAAAATTCGTATGGGCTAAAGGTACATTTTGATAGGTTGTGAGACCTGGGCTACACTGACAGGCTATGTCTAAGGACTCCAGTTTTCCTGTATTCTAACTTACTTTACCCTAGTTTTGTAACAAATGCCTTTAAATGCTTCATCAGAGTCATGTGATTCTGCTTTCCTGTAAGCTTCTTTTACTCACACATCCTCCAGGCTAATTACATTTTATCTCTGACAAAAGATGCTGTACACCGCTTCCTTCCTACCTGGCATCTTAGTCCAAGACCTTCCAAAGGAGCAACACTCTCAGCTCTCACTGGGGGAGAACACAAAACAGCACAGTAAGACCGAGGGGGAAAAGGCTCCTGTGGCCAAGGTCATAGGGCATTTTCTGCAGGAAACAGACACTATATATGACGTTTCTGCAAGATTTATTTGACAGGTGGGGAGGCTGAGAGCCCACACTGCTACAGTGCAAGTGTAGAGGCAGGTTTCCTCAAACAAATGTGCGTCACATCATGCACCTGTGCTTATTGTGTCAAAAGTCTACTATTGTATCTATCCTCTTCTTGAAAGTAAGGAGATATGCTTTGAAATCTGGTCACTGTCAAATGTGGTCTGGAGACTGTGTTGCAACCTCCTATTGCTTCTCTTCCTTCATATATTTTCCCTAAAGTGCTCTTTGCAGAAGGAATAGTGCATTTCATTTTTTATGCAGGTTGGTTGCACGGCATATATTAATGTAATTCAATAGCTGAATGAGTAGGATTGGCACAACTCAGAAGAACACGTATGTCCTGGTCTCATTTCCAAGAACCCTTGTTTGCTGTATATCTTACATGTAGATACCAGCTGACAATGAGATAGCTGGCAGGCTGAGATTTGTAATCCATCTGAAAGCAGGGTTTTGCTAACCTCTCTTTTGCTAAGCAGGGTTTTGCTAACTGCTCTTTTGCTACCTGTCTTACCTGCTCGTACCATGGGATCTGGTATCCTGAGATGGTGAAGCCATTTTTTTGTTTCATGAATAGCAGAAAGGACAGAATAGCACTGAACTCATCACAGAGGAAATCCTAATTTCCTTTTTTTTTTTTTTTTTTTTTTTTTTTTTTTTTTTGTTTTGTTTTTGTTTTTGTTTCATCCAATGGGAGCTTCATGAAATATGTAGAAGTACATTAAAAGAGAAAAGGGAAAGTTAAGAAAACATTAAAACCTTTAATTCATGAGATGACACACACACAGAAGTGGTTTGCTCAGCCCTCACATTGTCCCCTTGTGTACACACATTGTGAGATAAGACATAGTCCAGAATTCAGAGAAATATTGTATCTCCTTTGTAGCTTCCCCCACTTACCAAGATTTAAGGGCAGCTTTCATCTCTTACAGGAAGCTTTTGAAGCTCGTAAGTGCTTTTTCTGCTCAAATACCTCCTTTTAAGGTTAAGAGGAGGGATGGTGAAGAGCTACTGTTAGAAGTAACGAAAAGCAGGCAGCACACTCAGACAGATACTGGACACACAGCCCACATCATTGGTAGAATGTCCTGCTGAGGCTAAAAACAGAAATAAAAGATGTCCTGTAAAGTAATACAATATGAAGCTTGCCAGGCTGCTTCTGTCACTTAAGAGTGGTAAGTCATAAAGAAGGCATTGTTTCATTGTGGACAGTTGGACTTCATCCTTAGCTAGTAGAAATTGGGATAAATCCATTGACTTCAAAAATAACTAAATCCATTTGCAATGGCTTAAAATCTGACATTGCTACTTTCTCATTTGTCTGAACAAAAGTAATCTTGGCTGAAGGAAATGTTGGTTTTTAGCAAAATTACGGTGAGAACAATGCAAATGGAGTTAGTGTCTTTATAAAACCACTTTGAAAAGTCTGTTGTTCACAGACTTTGTGTTTAAGATTTTTCAGAGCTTTGTTTTCTGATTTCATTAGTGTTACAATGCATCATCAGCTGTGACTTTAGTGAAAAGTTTAGGTGACTTTTTTAATATTATATTTATTGACTTCATTTTTCAGAAAACAAGACCCTATCCTAAAAACTGCCTACTTTGTAGATTTTGTTTTATTCTAACCTAACAGGAAATATGAAAAGAAAAAAATTAGCAAGACTGGCCTTTAATGGAAACTAGAAGCTAAAGAGTTATTTCCATGCTACCAGGTGTTATTATCCTGTCTGGAAAATACAGGATTCTAGTGTGGGAAATGCTACAGATTATAATTAGAATCAATCCTGTATTTTATGATAGCCCAGTGCTAGTGTAAGTTGCCAGAAAATCATCACTGCACAGATACTTATCTTCTAGCACATCTAAGGATCTCAGAAATCATGTTTAAAAATTGGCACAGCAAACTGAACAGAAATACAAGCTACTCCATAGTGCCCAGCCAACAAGACTTTATTATTTTGGAAGGACCTTTTTTTAGTGATGAGAAAGGCACTGAGACATTATGCTAAATAAGCTATCACTAATGAATTTCCAGAACTAGGATGAGTTCATGATTCAGGAGATTCTTTTAAAGACACAGAAATTTTTACAGATCTCTTGCAGGCAGTGTGCTATTCTCTGAAGTTCTCCCCTTGAGTCCAAGGGGGGCCACTGTAAAGCTACTTTGTGACCACTGTGGGGCAATGAAAGAATTCAGATGTTCAGAATACACACCCACAAAAGAGACACTTAGCATAAAAATGTCAAAGTCAGACATACTAGTGTTTATTTTTGTGCACACAATCACTGTACACATATTACAGAACCACAGAATCATAGAACTGTCTAGGTTGGAAAAGACCTTGAAGATCATCCAGTCCAACCATCAAGCCAACATCAACAGTTCCCAACTACACCAGATCCCTCAGCACTAAGTTGACACAACTCTTAAACCCCTCCAGGGATGGGGACTCCACCACCTCCCTGGGCAGCCCATTCCAATGCCCAACAACCCCTTCTGGAATGAAATGCTTCCTGACATCTAGTCTAAACCTTTGTATTAGTTCATAGATGGGATGAAAGAAAAACAAACAAAATTTTCCCTGATCTCCCCTATATTATATAATATTAAATTTCTCTCTCTTATCCCTGTTCAGAGCCTGGTAACTTGCACTTCAGTGACATACACCTTGCACATGTTAAAGTACATGCAAGAAAAGCAGTCTGTGCTTGAACATAACAAGAAATGGAGCATTTATGACCTAACTTGAAATGTTGTTCCAGTGATTAAACATTCTCACTGTTTAAAAGATGAGTTCAGTGTTTTAAAATGTGTCTAACTTCAGTTTACATGGGTTCATCTCTCAGTCACTGGTTTCTCTTACGCTGTTCTTCTGCCTGTGTTGGTGGTTGGTGCAGCACTGGAATGGGTTTGCTTAGAGATTTTGTGGAGTTGCCATCACGTCTAGATAGAGCCACATCTGATCTGACCTGAGGTTAAAGACAACCTTGTTTTGAATTGGAGGTAGGACTAAATGATCTCTGAGGTCCCTTTCAACCAACATGTCTGGGATTAAGAAGTATTCAGTATCCGGTAGGTCATTACAAAGAAAGAACAAATACACAGCAAATAAATTTCAGTTTCTTTCTCCTCTAACTAAAATTCTCAGCCTTATTCTGATTGTGAGAGACATCTCATAAAGATCTGGCCAGAAGCTCAAACTGAGACCTAGCAAGCTATTTCTAAGACACTGTGGACCAGTCTGTCAACTTAAATTCAAAATACAGAGCTTTGTCCTTCCCCAATACCAAACCTAAAGTATCATTGACACATTTCCTAAACCTGCTAAATACTCTTCATGGGGCACCTTTACCCAATACTTTTTGTATCAATCTTTCTCACACAAAAAATGACATTTCCCTGCTTCAAACAATACATTATCCCATTGCAAATATTCATCAGGAGATACTACTTATAAAATATATTAGCCTGTCACATTAGTCATGCCAAGCCTTCCTTTGTCTCCTTTTCCAGCTTTGCCTTTTAGTTCAAACATTTCTCTTTATCCGAGCTATATGCCCTCTCATGTTTAGTTTATAAGCTTCTGTAGGTAGCACTCATCTTGTTGGTCACTTATGCTATAAGACACAATGGGTGATGTGTGGTTAACACTTCTGGTATTGCTATATACATAATAATAAAAGGCTAAAGAATGAAAAGGCTCAATTTATTAAATGAGTATGGTCCTGACTGAAAAATCTTCAAGGCATTTTTTGTTTTGGAGAGAGCAACTTTGACTTTCAGACTGCGAAAAGTCTTTTTCATGAGATCCTGACAAAGAAATCAAGAAGAAAATAAACTTTTCTAAAGTAACCATTATAGGTAATAAACTCATTGTATGTAAGACATTTCAGAACTAGTCAACAAGTATTTTTATTCTCTACACAGCAAAGAAACTAGCAGTTGTTGGGATTTCTAAGCATGTATGTGAGAAGCACTGCAATCACTTGAAAATAGTTTTTTTACTAAAGAGCAAATGACAGAATGAAAGCTTTTTCAACAAGAACTTGTGGGACTGTGGGAAGGGGAAAAGGAGATGGTATACAGATGAAACCACCCTTGCGACCCACTGGGAACAACACACAGTCAGAGCAAAACTCAGGTGGCCAGTGGACACCAGTGGGTGTCCTCTCAGGTCTTGAGGTGAGAGGGGACTTGGAAATATTTCAGCTCAAGTCCTGGCTCCAACAAAAAGTATGGGAATACTGTCACTGGTTCAGATGCAGCACTCTAAATCTGCTACACAATGTAGAGTATTTAAATTTACATTTAAAATATCTGAATAGATCATATTCTGTTTGGAAAAGTGTTCCCAATTTTAAACTGGTTGGGAAACCGAGCAAGATACTGAGAAACAGAATAAAAAGTCAGGTTTGGGAGAAGGAGTTGATCTGAAGACTCATTTAGGTCAGTGGTGTCATTCTGAAGTGGAAAGAATTTTTCATTTGGAAAGACTCAAGCTAGAACCTTTAGAAAACTGCAGCCTTTGAAACCCCAAGTTTTCATCTCAGAAGTTACATCAAACCCAGTTTCTAGGCAAGCTGTGCTGCTTTTCATACAGATTTATGGGAGGAAAACAATGGAGTAGCATTATTCATGGATTTCCTTAGCAGAATCTACACTTCCTTGAGAAAACCCAATAGATGAAGTTCAGTTCTGATTACTTATGTATTCACTAAGGTGTACTGAAACTTTGGTGGCATACTGCACCCAAACGTTTTTTCTGGTAGTTTGCTGCCTTTATTAGTAAATTTCTGCACTTTCACTTTCCTTCTTTCAGTATAGCAGTAGGAGAAGCATTTGAGCTATTCAGAGTTTTGTTTCCTTTGGAAACCAGGGTAATGAGAACAAGCTCCTTATTCTGCCTGTTACTCTAATAACTTCATAACGCTGTAGCCAATTTTAACCAAATTTAAAATTTACTGAGACTTTGTAGGAGTCTTGGTGAAAGATCCTACACATACCATGAGAACTAAATACTGAATATGAGATACAGGCTACCAGGAAGGTAACCAGCATGAGCTCAGCTGTCACTACGTATCAAAGATATTCACACAGGCCAAATCTATTGGAATCCAGAAAGTCACAACACAACTGCTTTAACTATACCTGCCTGGTATTCCTGTTTTCTGGAAGGAAATAGAAGAATGGGGAAGTGCTGAATGTGGGATTCAGGGAATGGAGGAGACAAGGATCACTCTAATAGCAACAGCTATCAAGCCTGAAAAACTTTGAAACTTGAGGTAAAGACTAAAATCTTTTAATTTTTCATGGTTCTGACCAAAGAGAAGACAAACGGTGTATTTTCAGTTGTTCATGTTTATATTTGCATGACTGTTACATTAATGGACCGCAGAACAGATAACATGGTTCAAGAGAGAAAAAACAAAGCATTGTCTGTTATGGTGGTTCCCTTGTGCAGGTAGGAGTCAATTTTGCATTTTACATTGAAGCTAATTGTAGCCCACATACTGTTTAATCAACAGTCATGGCAAGCCTGAGAAAATAAATATCAATGCAATCATTGTGCTTCATAATATGAATAGCATTTGATGACACATTGTAGAAACAGAAATAACATGAAAAAGGATGTTTCACAGAACAGATTGCATCATGAGCTCCAGCTACCAAGCTTAGGAGGCTGCAGTTCAACTCTTATCCATCTGCCTATGCACAGATCATGTGATTTTGCCCTTTCTGTTTCTCTGTTTGGAAGATATCAAGACAGTTAGAGGCAAGAAGTAGGTGTAAGTCTCTTGACATCTGCTACTCTCAGCAGCAGCATGAGTATGTGCTAGGGGTAGACCTGTGGTGGGGAGTGATGGCACTCAAGTGGTGAAATTCTGCTGGGACACATGCTGTTCACCTGGTCACAGGAACCATCGCCTCAGAGGAGGAAAACTGCAGCACCTCCCCTGTCTGCATCCAAGAAGTAGACACAAATAGTTTTTCTTTTTAGAAGTTTAATGTGGTTTAGTATTTCTCTTTTACTCTTTCTTAAAGTCTGTGTGAGGAGTTGTGCATGTATTTATGTTACCACTTTTTTTATGTGCTTTAAATAGCATAACACATAATTTGATTTTTTTTTTTCCAGACTTTTTTTATTTTCCATTTGCTCTCACAACTTTTCTATGAAATATCCAGATGGTGGCCGAGTAAAAGTCAGTCTGGAAAGTCACTCCTAATAGACATGTAGGTTATACTTAGATTTTGATATAAAGGGAATAAAGTAAGATTCAGCTGAAGAAGTAATTGACAACAGCTGCTGATAAACTCATAGGACAAATTACAGACTCACTTTGTGGCAGAAGATATTTGATAATTAATCTATTCTCATCACAGTATCCTAGCAGTTTTAACTACTAGGGTTGTGTATTCTGCTACATCCTTGGAAATGGCAGTCTTTCTGGCACCTATTGACACCTGGAAATGTAATACTGAGCATGGTAGAACATAAAACCTTAATTTTACAGTTAAATAAATAGTAATTTTGTACTGTTTACATAAATCAACTAAATATTTGCAGTAATGATGAATTCTATATGTGAGATAACTCTGGGCAATACCACACCTGGTTTAGTTTAGTCATTTGAATTCAACAAGATGAAAATCAGCTCTGCAGAAAAAGATGTAGTGGTTCTGGTGGACATGAAGGTGAACATGAGCCTGCAGTGTGCCCTTTGGGCAAAGACAGCCAACAGCATCCTGGGCTGCATTAAGAAGAGCATGGCAAGTTGAAGGAGGTGATCCTTACCCTATACTCAATATTGGTGAGACACACCTGGATTGCTGTGTCTAGTTTTGGGCTCACCAGTGCAAAAGAGACATGGACTTACTTGGAGTGACTCCAATGGAGAGCCATGAAAGAGATTAAAGGCTTGAAGCATCTACCATGCAGGAAAACCAACAGACAGGGACGTACTGGGACAGAAAGATCTGGGACTGTTAAGCCTGGAGAAGAGAAGGCTCAGGGGTGATCTTATCAGTGTGTATAAATGCCTTGTAGGATGGGACAGAGGGACTAAGGAAGGGGGAGTGAGATTCTTCTGAGGATTACCAGTGACAGGAGGCAGTGAGCACAAAGTCAAATACATGAGCATCTGTGTACAGAAAAGATGGTGGCCAAACACTGGAAGAGGTTGCCCATGGGAAATGGAAATACTCAAAATCTGAATGGATGTGGCCCTGAGCAACATGAAATAGTGGATTCTGATTTGAGCAGTGGTGTGGGACTAAACAATCTCCAGAGGTCCCTTCCAATCTCAACTGTTTTCTGATGTTGTGATTCATAGACTTTCCTGTACTCCCCATATGGGAATAGAGCTTCTTTAACAAGCTCACCTCTTCAGGTGTTGGGACTTAAACTAGATAATATAATTTAAATAGATGCTTCATCTGTATGAATTCAACTTAACCTTGACTTAAAAGGGGATAACTCTTTGGATTCAAACAACTGATACAACTTTCCTTGGGAAAGTTACTACAGGATAAACTACACTAGAAGAGCCTGATGGTCAAAGCATGCCTTGCCTCAGTGCTGCCCTGTTGACCTGATCAGTTACATTAAAATACAGACTCAGGGGAACGTGGGCCTCTGAAACAATGTCATGACTTCCCAAGACAACTTGGAAGACATGAATCAAAAATCAATATAGCCTGATATTGATAAATATCTGGACTCCTTACTGAATTAGCAGATCTTAATAGGGCCCCAAGTGACAAAATGCAACCTAGACTATATTTTTTAGCAGTCAAATGTATCATAAAGTTATTTTATGGCATGTTGTGGAAACAGAAATGCCATAATTCAGCCCGACTCTTAAATATGTCTAGGGATGGAGACTCCACCACTGCCCCGGGCAGTCCATTCCAACCTGTTCTGTAAAGAAATGCTTCCTAATATTCAGTCTAAACCTTCCCTGGTGCAACTTGAGGCCATTCCCTCTTGTCCTATCGCTTGTTACTTGGTTCAAGAGACTCATCCCCAGCTCTCTGCACCCTCCTTTCAGGCAGTTGTAGAGGACGATGAGGTCTCCCCTCAGACTCCTCCAGACTAAACAACCCCAGTTCCCTCTCCATCCCCTGTTTTGTCTACTGAGCTTGTATGTGATCATGCCTATTGCCATAAATTCATCATTGGAAAGAATATCAAAACACGATATTGGAGATTGCTACCAGAATGGTGTGACACCTCTCAATCAGCAGGTTTTGTGGCCATTCATTTTCTTCTAAAAACAGGGAAATAGCACTGTTTTTAGAAGAAAATGCTGTTGCTACAATTGTTCTCTTTCCCACAGTGGAGAGATGTGTTTGATACAGAATCCAGTTTCATTCACAGACTCTCAGTAGGAGGTACTGAAATAAAGCACAGGAGATGAACATACCTATGACTACTTGCAGATTTGAAATGACAGCCTGGTATGCTTCCTAAAGCAAAATGCAGCTACTTAACATTCTTGTAAGTGATCTCACAATTACCATGATCCACAAAAGGATGCAGCCCCAAGTCAGCATTTAGGAAACTCTTGTCACAGACAGCTGAAGATTCTGAAGAACTTCATTAGGAGAAGGCATAAATTAAAAAGATGGGAAGAAATAAGTACCAAGAAACACATTGAGCTAGAAATTCTTCTGAAAGATGATGAAAGAAATCCAACGGTACAAAATAAACAAAGAACCTCTGATACTGACGCCAAGTCCCTTCCTGGGTGATGAAAAATTGCAATACACTGGGCTTCTTACAGTAACCATAAAAGAAAAGAAAAAGAAAAAAAGAAAGTTTGAGACCTTTTTCTATCAAAATACTTTAAAGTAAAAGAAAATAAAAGTAAATTAAGTTTTGATTTTCTTTCTCAGGATCCCTGATTAGACTGTCTCCCATTAGTCATAGATAGTTACTCCTGTGTTGCACAAGAGCAGATCAAAGAGGTAAAGCAACCTCATTACTTCCCATGGAAGGTAATCCATCCAGAAAACTCTGTCCTCAAGGAATCTGTACAACTGTGGATTTGCAGGCAGGGAACAGAAAGCTCAAGGAAGTAAGCAGTGAATTAATGCCCCCTTTGTAGCAGCTGACACCCATTCCCAGATCAGGTTTGCATAACGCTAGAGCTGTCAGGTGTCAGTATTTAAAATGAGGCTTCTCTGAAAAATTAAACTAAGTTGACTCAGGTCAGCCAAATGGTATCCTTCATCAGCCCACAGATGTGGGTTCCCAACAGCGAGGCGTGACCAAAGGCTGCTTCACCAGGATTGAGATTCACATGAGTCTAACCAAGCCTCAGTGGAAGTCTAACTCTGCATGGCTAATTCAGACACGCAGCATGGCATGGTTTTGTTAACACCATACAGAGCCTAGTCAATCTGGCCCCAAGGAACTCATACCTCTATTATGTTCATATGTAGCTCCAATATTATTTTGCAGAATACTTCATGCTTAATCATTTTCAATTCTGCCAGAAGACACACACCAAGCAACACTGGGAAAGAGATGTGAATGCAGCTAAACTCAATTCTGAGGAGACAGTCTGAAGAGCGTAAAGCTATCTCTGGTAATACTGTAAAATTAGATTTTAAGTTTCAGATATTTGGATCTTTTGTTCACAATTTAAGTATACATCTCATATGTTTCATAAAAGATTGAATAGAAAAGGTTAAGATCCTCTTATGAGATATTTTGAGAACTTGAATAAAAACCTCAGTCAGTACCTTATCAGATTTAAGGTGACAATGAATAAGGGAGCTTGCAAATATCTTACCCAGGTGTCATTCAACTGTTGGGATGGGTTTAAGTACATTTTCTGATACCTAACACTGTTTTGCAAAATTGCATGGGACACCAGTTAAACACTAAGAAAGAGGAATTTACAACAAAAAAACAACAGAAAGCTGTAAGTAGCACAGAGAAATTTTGGTAAGAAAGAGGCAATACAAACCAGGGCAGGAGGGAACAATTAAAAAAAATCAGGAATATAAGATCCCAGTAGATTATAATAATACAAAGAATGTACTCCCTTGTCCATCAAACACTGCCAAGACAACAAAATTCAGCAAAATGATGTTTCATGCTGAGAAATATATGCCCTTAAGAATCTATTCATCTATTGTTAAAAATTATTACCCTTACCCATTTTGACTGTGTTCCCTTTAGAAGTCAATTAAGACGTACATAAAATGCTCCTCTACTTATCATACTTACGTTCTTGTTCATATGCAGGCAACAAGCAGTCTAATCAATTGCATTGGTTCTAGTGTAGACATGATTTACTCAATAACAGGTAACCAAGATGTAATTAGGGTTGTGTTAGAATTTTCTAGAGATATCAAAATTGAAGGGTTATTTTTCTAATATAATATTTATGTATCTAATATAAATTAATGAGAGGTAATAGGCATTCATCACCCTGTCTGCAGGTCTTACACACATTAATGAAATAAGTAGTTAATTCTAGGATAAAGATAGATGACATAATGAACATTTTGATACAAAATACCAAAATAAGACAAGGTAGTCTGCATCTGTGAGGGAAAGGAAGTACTCAAAAGACTTTCCACATGAGAGATGCAACACAACAAATACTGAAGCCAAGGGACACTTTATAGAATTCTGCCCAAGACGCATGAAGCACATGCCAGAGGGTTTGAGAACCTAAGTGCTGAAAGGCTTTTAACCAAAAAGGCTATGAATAACACTGGAAGAACAAAGGGTAGAGTAGCACCACCTTGTATTTCACTCTTCCTTCACATAAAATCTGGACAATATCAGCATTCTGGATACATGCTCTGTTTCCCTACTTCCCTCTGGACACCCACCTGAAGATATTGTTTCTACTCCTCCAAGGGAGTAACATTTTTTGGGATTTGGATCGCTTTATGTGCTAATGACACTTAAGTTATATATCAGGCATGGATTATACATTGTCTCACTTGCCTGATCCTTGGCTGTGCTAGGAGCAGAATGCTTTTTAGTCACTTCAGCTCAGACAGAAGAAAATCAAGATTGTAAGATATGTCACAGTAAAAAAAACCTCTGAGGAGTTGAAAACCCTGTACAATTTCTGTAATTATTTATTTTGCCAAATGAATTAAGAGTTTTCGGATACCTCTGGACATGGTTGTTCTAAACATTCTTATCTCTGTTTCCACCAAGTTTTGTCCTTGGAGACCAGACCAGAGTCATCCATCATTTACAAGAGAGGCCACCAAAAATGTTTCTAATTTGGAGCATGATGAGACACTGCTTACTTGGCTGGTTAAGGCAGCTTCTACCTAAGACAAACATGATTCCATGATATACCTATCTGCTGCCAGCTCCCAGGTATGGGTTCTGATCAGTTATAATAAATAATTTAGTGACTACCAGATCTCCAGTACAGCAGCCAACATTCTTGTTTATCTATTTCTGCTGGATCTTCCCAGACTGACCCTTTGGAGAGCAGAGCTGAGTGTTGGGCAGACAAAACATCCACATTCCCAATATAAGCTCCTAACTTTCACTTCCCTCCATGGATTTTATTAGAAGATAAAATTTAAGATACAATTATCCATGTTTTTTCTTGGTGAATGAAGGCCAGAGAATGAACTGGAATCAGAGCCAAAGGGTTATGGTTGTTCAGTCAACACTAGTTATAAAGCACCTACAACATGTGATTGCTATTTGCAGTAAATTGCCATGCAAGAAAAACATTTTATTGAGCTGCATGTGAATGTAACAGTGTGAGTAGGGCATTGCAGGTCATTAAGTTCTTTGCTCAGAGGCTAAAAGGGAGCCTGGAAGATATTTTTATTCTCAAATGAATCTAAAATGGGGAATGTCTTTCTGAAACAAACTTTTCCTCCCAAAGGTCAAGCAAGGTAAGCCAAGAGACCTAATTACATGTATTAAGTGATGCTGTGTAAACTATAAAAAAACCCTTCTATAGGTCTATACCCACAGGATTTCATTTTTCTTGAAAGTAAATGATGACTTCAAGGTAGAGTAGGTATAGGGAAGGTTCCATGACAAACAGAAAACCAGCTGAAACTACTCTCATACAGTATACTGTGTACGTGCCACGTAGTCTAGGACAACAGCAGTCACATCCTTTTCCATGGTTCTGGGAGGATCACACAGCATGGCAGTCAGGGAGCAGGGTCTTGGACACCTGCTCAGCAGGTCCCATCAAGGCTAGCATTCAGAATCATGGAAATTTTAACAAAATTATTTCCCTAGATTTTTCAGTGGAACCAATTTGAGAGGTGTGAACATGCACAGGCAGATTTATTTGTTTGTGTAGCTGTGTCTGATGAATAAGTAATTTGCAAAAAGTTAGCATCAATATACTAGTAAAGCAGGGAAATCACCAGGTGCATAGTCTCATCCTACAACGATGAAAGGAGTTTGACTGGAAGAATCGTACATAACTGGTGTGAGGGCCAGTTACATTAATACTGGTCTCTTTAGCAGCAGCATTTTGTCCTTCTGCATAAAACTGTATAGTAGCTGGCAAAAATCTACCACATTTATAAACATCTTCCTATATACAAAGCTGATTTTAGCTTACTAGGAAGTGTCAGTCCCATGAATTGCGAATTTCTGTAGTAACACTCTCTTTTCCTTAAATTAAATATGCCAATGAATAACATGGAAACATTCCAGATTTGTTATAGTACTTATTTACTATTTTCTTCTAACGTTCAGTAGAAGAGCTGTTTGTCTTCTAATTGTTTTCTTACACAGAATGGGATTAAAACAAGGATTTTAGCATTTGGGTTGAACTGCCACTTTCAGTATCCTGGAACTAGTGTAAAGATGTTCAGGACATACAAGATCACACAGTATTGCTCCCAAGGTAGTGGCTTATTGACATAAACTGGAACACTTCAGGCATTTGAGTAATCATTTCAGGCTGCTTGCAAAATTGAGATTTTGTAAAGTTGTCAGTAATTGCAGCTGAGAAGAAAAATCTTAAGAGGTAAAGCGTTGTCTTGTTTGAATTTTGCAGCCCCAGCAGCAGTGTTTTGGTGTAAATGCAGGCAGCTTGCACTATTGCACTTCACTCTGCTTTTTCTCTGCAGCAGACTCTGTAGTTTCTCTACACTTTGCCTTTTCTCTACAATTCTGCACCTAAGAGCTGCTTTCTGCTGTCTGCCAGCAAAGAAATAAATGGGGGATCTATTTATAGATAAACTTCCTGTGACCCATGGAAAGATATTCTTGCATTTCCCCTTACGTTTTTGCCTGTTCAAAATCCCAAGAAAGCTATTTCACTTTTCAGTTGTTAACTTTTTTTTTGACCCACTATATAGTTATGCATGAGCTGAAGAATTTTTAAAGTGATCACTGACATACATACCTGTGTAAGATTGTACTAATTAGTTCAGAACACCTGCTATCCTGAAAATATCCCATATATTTTTCAATAACTTGGTAACATCGTGTTTGTGAACATATCCCTTTGACTCATAAAAAAAGTATGTTCAGTTTGTGAGGAGATGCTGAAAACTGAAAAGGAATAAAATCAAGAAGAAAGTAATATTTCTAAGGAAACTCTGTTCTGGGTTTTCAGATTACTTTTTAAAATTAATAGTTCCATTCTGTTTTCCCAGGCCATACAACCAAGTTTTCTGGCTTAAATTTTGTCTCTATCTATCATTACCCCTCTACTCCTAGGTTGTATTTTTCCTCAGTGAGAAGCATCAGACTTCCAATTTCAGATATCTCAAGCATATATTTTCCCAAGTGTAGAAATTAGTAGTATAAAGGCCCTAGCCAAAAGTTCTCAGCATCCTAGCAATAATTACAGCATGCAACACAAACTTTATGACAGTCAAAGTTACCAAGGAACAAAGGACTATATTTTTGTGTTTGCCCAGACTGTGCTGGCTGCATTCATTTGTGCACAGCTGTTTACATCTGAGCTACCTTTGCAGTGAACAGGAATAGGTGGATGATCCACACTCTCCAACTTAACCTACATCAGATGCCTCTTTCTAGAAAAGAGAGGAGCCACAAGTCAAAAGCATCAATATTTCTTATTTCACTAAAAAGTAAACTAAAACAAACTAGTTCATAAATAATGCTTAAAGTTAGGAGAGATTGGACCTTTTGTGTATTTGTATGCATTTTATACATATGTATGTGTATTGGGCAGTCATCTGAGCCTGGGACAGTAGAGGGGCAATGTGTTATCACATTTATGTATATATAAAACCCAGAACATTAAAACAGTGGCAACATAGCCAGCAGATTTGGGAATAACCTGGAATTCTGAAGACAAAAAGACCCCAAAACAATAACAACAACAACAACAACAACAACAAAAGAGCCTCTTTTGCTAAAATTACCTGCAACACCTAGCAAACATAGACAGTTGTAACCAGGCTTCTATGAGAAAAAGCAAAAATTCACCATCTTTCTTACCCAGATATCATATGAATTCTGGAAGAGCAGTATTGACAGAAATCAGCAGTAGCAGTGAGTACCTTTAAGTACTAGGACCGAAAATCACCATCAATTCATTAACACCCAAATACTTCTATTAAAAATTGCTATCACATTTCCAAATTCAGAAAAATGTTTTCTACTTTTGCTGATTTCCCAGTCATACAAAATACTAAAATTCTGGAAAAGGGGCTATAAGGTCAATTTTTCTTGTTTTGTTTTGTTTTCACTATGCCGTTTACTTCAAAAGATATTAAAATGCTTGCAAAACTTTTCCTCTTTATCTCCTACAATAGTTTACATGATAGATAATGCCATAAATATTTATTGGAAACTTACTGTGCTCAAGTTTGCATATTATGAAGGTCAAACACGCCTGAAAACAGGACGATTAACATAAATCAGATATGGTTCATTCCACTAACATAAGCAGACAACCTTCTCTTCCTCCCATCCCCCAAATATCCAGACTCTTCAGATCTTCAGGTACTAACATGGGCCTATATCACTGCTGGCATATGACCTACTTTTAAGATATTGTTACTGACCTCTACCTCCATGCAGAATACTACCTCTGCTGAATTGTGGTCTACAGAGGTTTGGACTCTGGTGGCCATTTCAGATGCTCCCATTGCAGTCTCTTCTCTTCTTTCCCACTGCCTTTGCTTTTCGTAGAGCACCTCATATATTGAATTTTTAAGATACTTTTATTTCTTCTATGCAACGCTCTTATACTGTTTGAGTGAGCATGGTCTTGACTTTGTCTCCACATGTCTTTCTTAGTATGAAGGGTAGTTAAACTGCATCCTACTGAGTTTATTAAGCCTAAATTTAGTGCCTAAATTTAATTTGATGATTGTTCTACCTGTTATAGGCTTTATGACATATCTGCCTGATGTTTCTCTCCTCCTTCACCTAGAATTCATTTTTTTTAGGGCTCCAAAAACTGAAAAGCTGGTCAGGGAGTCCCTGGGTATCAGAATAAGGATCTTTTTTTTTTTTTTTTTTTTTTTTTTTTTTTTTTTTTTTTGCTACACACATGAGTTTTATTTCACTACTTCATTCTGGGAAATTGTTGATACCAGAACTTGTCAGATATTTTGTTTCCTTGGAAATAAAACTGAAACACTGATAGGTCTCATAGGAGATGGACTCCAATAAGTTTATGAGTATGTTGAAACACTACTCTGATATTACTTTGCAAAAAATTGCTTCTTTGGCTCTAGCTCAATTCAACCTTTCGCAGAGCAAAGAGCTCAGGACACCTCCCTAATTTTCTACATAATTATTGTATAGCTTTTCTCAGAAAACTTTCAATTTTGGTAAATGTTTTATGGAAAGATACTCTCATTAACCTAGTGTTAAGTATTGTGGATGTCTTTTCCCACAGTTAGAATTTGTTGGTTCATTTCCTGCACTTTGCCTTGGTTTTGTGTGCTCCGTCTGTGTGAGATTACATGGGGTTTTCCTTAACTTGAAAAATCTTATCTTTTGTTGATGGGAGTGACCTCACTATTTTTAGAGCATAATGAAAGACCCATCTTTTCATATGAGCTTTCCTCAGTAACAAAGAATGATGTCATGTTCCAGGGATACTTAAAAAAAAATAATCAAGCCCTTAGTAAATAGATAACAAAGATTAAATCAAGACAGGGAAATCAAGGCCCTTTACAAGATATATCTGCACAAGGAACTCTTGCTTATAACCAAAGTAACTTTGATTTGCCTAGCCAAGGAACTGATAGCAACTGAAAATACAACATCTTAGGTTTCAGCAATGAATGAAGTATATACCAACCTCCCAGACAGGATTATAGAAATATTGAGACTTCTCTAGACTACACACATCAAGGCCATGTCTAGATGACTGTAACTGTACCCCTTGGTTACAGTGCATCTGAAGGACGGGTCTCACCTACAGGGGCTCTAGAAGGCCAGCACCTGGAGGAGTGAGGGTCACAGAGCCAGCACTGCTGTGCTTCTCATCACTCCAGAGGGCTTCTGCTCAGAGGCCTCCAAGAATGTAAGGCTCTGGTCCTAAGTTTCAAGAACAATCATTTTTCATCAGAGTGATTGAGCTGCATGAAACAGAAGCGTGAGCCACCTTTATGGATGCCATAAGACCCTCTCATCAGTCACTGCAAGACTGATGCCTATTTTTACCTCTAATCTCTGCCATCACAATCATGCAAGTAGCATTTTCATAGAATCCCAACTAAAGAGACAGTGTATGCACCATGAAAACCAGTAAGACCTTTTCTTTTTAAGTGAAGCATGCAGAAGGTACTCAGATACTAGTCAGTGACAGGAGTACAAAACCTCTGAAGTTAGATAAATACAATAGTCAGTCATGCGCTTTCTTGTGTGGGAGAGCAAACATCTGATTGATGCAAGTTAACATTTAAGAGTCTTCAGAAAGAAATATGTTGGTAGGAGGATTTATTCACAGAGAAGGGGAGATTGTAATTGTTTTGCTACATGAAGCGGAGTCTCCTTACTATTGAGAGAGTAAAAAAATCAAAAGGAAGCACTCACATCCAACTGATTTGTACAAGGAGACACCACCTTCATCATAGGCACTCTCCGGGAAATTTGACTAAACCCACTTATCAGGTTAAGAAATCTGGGGCAGAGAAAGGAATCCAGAGGGGGAAATATTCTACTGGCTCGGGAAATATGCATATGTGAAATGCCGTATACATTACTATGACAACAAAGCCTTACTGACACCCTTTCCTTATTAAGAGAACAGCCATTTTCACCACATAGTCCCATGTGAGGCAAGTGACTTACCTCCTTAATTCCAACTGTTCAAAAATACACATAGCAAAAAACCTTTCCTCAGTAAGCAAAGGAGCTTATAACCTATCAGTTCTGAATAATGGTTAGTATGCTATGGATTCTCCCACTCATGAGCTACAAATACACTGCATACCATCAAGAGCTTTGATTAATTTCGCCATCTAGTTCTTTCAAAAATGTTTTTAGATTTCTACAATATGTTCGGCTGTGAAAGTGGCATGTATCCAATGTTAATAATAGATGCTAAGCTATGAATCACCAGAGGAAGAATTAAAAAAATCACAAGAATAATGTTTAGTCATATTTGTTGGAGTACATTGGATCAAGCAAATGCAACCCTATCACTCAGTGTTCTAGATCCTAAATCTCCCACTGAAAAAATCCTGAATTCAGTGAGAATTTTGCTAAAGGAAACCCTGCTTTAAAATTTGCAGTACCTTGAGACTGCATCATTTCTGCAAACAAACAAAAAATATATATATGAAACCCTACTTCAAGACTTGGTAAAAAGTTTTTTCCTCAGTACCAAGAGCCTTATGGTTCGGGATAAGTGGAGGCAGGGGAGGAGGGGCTATGATCTATCATGCTACATATGATACTAAGGACTCTGGGTCAGCTCCAATACAAGTTTTTAAAGTTTGCAAGTTATGTGTCACACTGCTTGAACAGTAGATGTCAGAGCCCTTATGAAAACATTTTCATAAACAAAATGCTCATTACTGGGCTGCCTAGGGATAGCCATGAGGAAAATCTGATTGCACAAACAGATCTCACATCACGTCACTTCAGGGAATCTGTAAGGTAGTGCCTCTGTCAAGTCAGGATCTGCAGTCCAGAACCTTCCTCTTTCCCCTCAAAGCGCTGAGTGAGGTCCATTCTTGTTACTGAAGAGACCTCAGTACTTGTATTCTCTTTTAAATGTGTCTGAAGAGCATTCACAAATAAGCAGGAGAACCAGGTCCAGCTCCTTTTCCTTGCTTGAGGAGTTTCAAACTTGCAAGTCTATAAGGAAACACCCCAACTATTGGCTATTCTGCATTGGAAATCTTTCTGCTTCATCCTGTTTAAGCAGTTCTACTGCACAGAGAAAATTCAAGATTCATTTGACCAGAAAGAGTAAACAAGTGGCAGCCTGATTTGATAGCCAGGTAATCATCACATTTACGAGAGGGCAAGAGTCCTTACTCCTAAGAATGTTGTAGGCATTTTGTCTACTGACCTTTGAACAGGCTACAAGCACATGCAGAGCAGCCCATATCCTGGTACCTAGAGCAGCATGATGGATATGTGAGTTTGAACTCCCTCCAGCAGAGGATAGAACTGAACACAGAAGCATCGCAATGGCCTCAAAATTTCACCCAGTGTGTGATTTCCCATCTCCTCCAAATTCCATTCCCAGAAAACCATGTTATTAGTATCACTCCATAAACAAACATTTCCAGCTAGTTAGATCTCTCATGTTTACTTCTGTAAAAGTTCTCACCTCTTTAGTAACATTACAACCTCACCACTTCTAAGAAACTATCACAGTCAGTTGTGGAAAGGGAACATCAGAACCTGAGCACAAAGCACCAGTGTGATAGTGCACAAACTACCAAGAATTAGAGATCCTCTTAAATTAATTTTCTTGTTTTTAAGTGAACAGTGTAACTACAGTTTTAATAGCTGTGTTGAGGGCTCCTCTTGATCTTAGTACTTTCTCCTCTGTTTCTCATGCAACAGCTGCTGTTGGAGAGGACAGCCTTAAGAAGGCAGCAGGAGTGAAAGCACCAACATCGCTGATAGCCCTAACTGAAGTCCTAAACCTGTATTCTGGTGTATTCACCTATATAAGGTAAATATTGCTCTTTGAGACTTCAGGGTGGATATTTGCATGAACAGGCAGAGCCTAAGTCTGCAAACCGTGTAATTTCTTACCCAAAATCTAGAGAAGTCAAACCTACTGGCCTCATTTGTCCATTTCCAGGCCCTAATAAATACTTAAGCAAGTTTTAAAATTACTAAAAATCACTTCAGAGAAACAAAATTACCACTAAATTTCATGACTAGTTTCCAGCTCTAGTTCATGACTAGAGCTTGATAAAGATGTAGACAATATTCAAATGGTTCTATTTAAAAATAGGATTCTTGGATTAAACAAACCTAAACAAAGCTAACAAAGACAAGGAGGATGAATTAGCTGAGGCAAATTTAAGTGGGAGGAAGCTTTTTAAATTTATTGAAAATCCAGGAAAAACAAATAATACTATTTTACCTTAAAGCAAACCAAGTGTGGTAGCAAATGATTTGATGTAGGTTCTCAGACTTACTTCCCCTCTTTCCTTGATTTACAGGCACACAGTCTTGGCGAGTTTATTGCAAAAGTAAAGAGGCAATATTTTCTATTACAACTTTGGCAGGACTTCAGTGGTTAGCAGCTGCCTTGCAGGAATCTTCCTGAACAAATTCACTGGGAAACAGCAGCACCTTTCTACTTTGAAACAAACTAACAAAAGCAATTACACCATAGATGGGAAATTCTCCTGCTGTTAGTATGCATAGCTGCAAGTGTTTGGTTTTAATAACCAGACAGCAAGATGGCTACAAGATAAATTGTCTAATCAACTTCCTGACTTGTAACTGTTGAGTGCTTCATTTCATATATAACAGCATTCCAAAGTTTCTCAATCAAGTGATAAAGTAGCACCAGCCCTTACTTATTTAAATGTTGATAATATATTTCACAGATAACCAACTGTTAACGCCTTGCAGCCATTAGCTTGTGGTTAGGTTTATCTGCTCATATACAGAAAGTCCTGTTGTTCTAAGTTGCACTGGATTTGCATCTGTCGATTCCTCTTCATACAAATGAGCCTTTCCTGGGAAAAGCAAAGCATTTATGTCCGTGAGTGATTAAAGTATGAGCTTCTCTACACCTAGAAATGATGCTGTGAATAACTGTACAAGCTAGTCTAAGCAAGCAAATTCCATCATATGCAGTATTCAGAAGATTAATTTCAAACCAATGTCACTGAAAATTGGTTTCTTTCCCCACATTTTTTTAAAAAAGTCAAATCTTGAACTGTTCCAGAACATTAGCAGAGACTGCCTGCTTCACAAATACTGAAGAGCCCAGTTCCACCAAATCTTGATGACAGCCCGAATTCCTCAGAAACCTTGACAGGCAGCCAGCCCAATGCAAAACTGTCTGCTTCACTACCTGGCATGTTGAAACCCCAGTGGTTCTCATCCAGAAGACTCAGCAGATCCAACTAAAGAGCTGCAAACATAAGTGCTGGAACTGCTGACTACAGGGTCAGTAATACAACAGGGAAGCTCCTGACGGTCCAGATCCCCCATAATCTGCTTGATGGGCTCAGGGAAGGATACTCTGAAAGGATTCCTGCAGACTCCAGAGAAACACCATCTTTGCTGACATAACCAATTTCACAGACTCAGCAAGTGGGGATAGGATCAATTTTTTTTTCTGACCAACTTTAAATTATCACTACAACACGACATCAAAACTTTTGCACCACTTCTGCTGCTTAGCATTATTGATCTTGTCTCTGTTGCAGGAAACAGAATGGAAATATCAAAAAAAATTAAATTGGACTAGCTTACATCATGTATTTTTATTTTGTTGAGACATAGTCCATAGTCCAGAAAAGACCCAGCTCAAAACTATTTTAAAGGGCAGTATGTCAGTGTATTGAGTTTGCATGTCAAGGTTGTGGTAACAGGGTAGCTACAGGGGTGGCTTCTATGAGAAGCTGCTAGAAGTTTCCCCTATGTCTAACAGGGTCAATACCAGCTGTCTCCAAGATGGACCCACTGCTGGCCAAGGCTGAGCTCATCACAGACAGTGGTAGCACCTCTATGATAACATATTTAAGAAAGGGGAAAAAATGATGTACAATAACAGCCAGAAGAGAGCAGTGAGAATATGTGAGAGGAACAACTCTGCAGACACCAAGGTCAGTGGAGAAGGAGGGTGAGGAGTTGCTCCAGGCACCAGAGCAGAGACCCCCCTGCAGCCCCCGGTGCAGCCCCCGGTGGGGCAGGCTGTGCCCCTGCAGCCCGTGGAGGTCCACGGTGGAGCAGATCTCCACCTGCAGCCCCTGGGGACCCCACTCAGAGCAGGTGGATGCCTGGAGGAGGCTGTGACCCTGCGGGAAGCCCACACTGGAGCAGGCTCCTGGCAGGACCTGTGGCCCCGTGGAGAGAGGAGCCCACGCTGGAGCAGGTTTGCTGACAGGACTTGTGACCCCACGGGGGACCCAGGCTGGAGCAGCCTGTTCCTGAAGGACTGCAGCCCGTGGGAGGGACCCATGCTGGAGCAGCTCATGAAGAATTGCAGCCTGTGGGAAGGACTCACACTGAAGAAGTTCATTGAGGACTTGAAGATCATGACCCTATGCCAGCGCAGGGGAAGTGTATGAGGAGGAAGGAGCAGCAGAGATAATATGTAATGAACTGACCACAAACCCCCATTCTCTGCCCCCTTATGCCACTCAGGGAGGAGAAGGCAGAGAAAATCAGGAGGGAATTTGAGCCCAGGGAGAAGGGAGAGGTGGGGGGAAGGTGTTTTAAGATTTGGTTTTACTTCATACTATCCTGCTTTGATTTGATTGGTAATAAACTAAATTAACTTCCCCAAGCTGGGTCTGTTTTGCCCATGATGGTAATTCATGACTGATCTCTCTCTGTCTGTATCTCAAACCATGAATCTTTCATTGTATTTTCTCCTCTTGTCCAGCCGAAGAGGGGGAGTGATAGATCAGCTTGGTGGGCATGTGGTGTCCAGCCCAGGTCAACCCTCCATAGTTAGTTCCTTCTTACGCTTTCTTTCTGAGTACTTGTAAGAGGTTTCATGTTCACTGAAGTTCACTGTTTTTATGCAGGAAAAAATACGGGACATATAACAAAAGTGACTGCTTTCCGTAACCTCTTCAGTGAGTTTAGATTGGTGTAGCTTGTCGACTTTGCATGAAAGCAAGCCAGAGGAGGAGCACCCCCTTCCACAGTAGCCCTGTCCCTTTCCAGAATTTTTGTTTTTCCTTTGGTTACATGAGAGGTACAGATTTTGATCTTTTTTTTTTTCAGTACATGTATGAGAGGAAAGATTCAGTGGGAAAGGTGGCATTCTTCACTGTAGGCAAGAGGTGCAAGTAAGGGGAAAAGAACCACCAGGATCTTTGACCTGGAGTCACTATGTCAACACTATACAGTGGTTAAGTTCACTCAAAGAACCTGGAGTTGTTACAACACTTGTTTGGTATAAGGGCTCTTGGGCTCAGAACAGATTGCTTGATCTAGCACAGCAAGGAGAGGAATCCTTATATTCAAGGCTGGTTGTGTTCTCACAAGATAAAGACTGTTTTACCAAAAAAACCCCAAAGCTGAAACTTCCCATCTAACTAATAGGTCTCTTTAATATGTTTTAACTTCAATGAAACAGCCATATTTTAATGAGGTTACTTAGCCAGTGTTCTCTCTAGTTTAACTTTTCAAACCTGCTGACACATGAGGAATACAGTCAGTATCTGTGCTGTAAGGCTAGTTCTTGCAGTATAAAAGCCTTCCCACCAGAGAGAGAACTGTGATCACGATTAGCTTATACAGTTGAGGCAGGAAAGTGACATCTTAAAAACTCAACCTTACAGCAGACTCCATTTTAAGGTATTTGTCTTTCAGCAGGTTTTATACATAAAGTGCTCCTTAAAACCACTTACATTGGTTCCTTATTGTTCAGAAAAGCACAAAGGAAGCTGGGTAGAACCTGCAGTTTGCACAACTGGCTTTCCCACTGCATATGCAAAACCAGACTTGTGGTGCAATTTTTTCTATGCTCCTTTGAATATGTCTTCTACTTAAAAAACACATAAGCAAAATCCAAGTTCCTAGGATCATGGAGCATGAATTAATTTGTAGGAAGTAGTACATCACTAAACACATAATCTCCATCATTGAAAAAGATAAAATCAAAGGTTTTGTCTTATAACACCCCCAAAATAACATACCCACTATTTACTTCCCCTAAAAGAGGAAGAGAACATGCAACATAACTTCTGAGAAAGACAGGAAAGGAAAAACCATTTTTTTAAAAATAAGGATAAGAAAAACTCTGAAGGGCAAAACCACAAAAAAAAAAAAAGTAAGAAAAATCTCATCCACACTTCTCAGTTTCAGCATCTCTGTTACACTTGAAAGTAAGGAATACACTTCTCACCTGCAGGTATCCCTCACTGCAGTCACTCAGATGCACTGCTGGCAGCTGGATTAGGACAGGTCACAGCTGAGGCACACAAGCCCCAGTTCACCACCCCCAGCCACACGGTCCCTTCTGCTGGCAATAGCAGTTCCCTCTGTGCCTCAGCTGACAACCTACAGAAAGGACCAGTCAGTCACCTATCAGGTTAATTTACTATCTGCATAACGGAAGCATTCTCTGAAGTCATGCACACTACATTCACTAATGGTGAATAGCGAGCAGCAAGGGGAGAGTTCAGGAGACATGTCTGTGGCCCAAAATATAATATAAATGGGCTGCCCTGGATTGTCCACAGGTGTGGAGCAGGAAACATTAAATAAGAAAGGCAAGGTTCTCCCTCAGAGGTAGTCCTAAATGAGTGCTAAATTAAGGTGTTGTGAGTACTTCTGCCATGGAAAATTATGCTGTCTTTGGTATAAACCACAAAGATAGTATACTGATGACTAAGTGGTACTTAAAAAAGCCCAAGACACTTTTGTGAGGAACATATTCAGCCAGCATCCTAGTCAAACTCTATTTTGGGAATATATATCATGAGTACAGAAACATATACAGCTTCATCTGGAAGAGGCTGGTAGTTTTTCCTTCTTTCCCTTTCCAGCAGAGGTAATGGCCATGTGGTTGATTTGTTACACCTCACTGATTGTTGCTACTAGTGACAAGTAAGACAGCTGTGACTAAAGACTTTAAAGCACCCACTTTCTCTACCACTTTCCTCGACTTAGTCCTCTCCTCTGTTGCTGATTTTTACCCAACCTTACTGTCCTTTAACTGGCATGTTATTTACCTCTTTTTCAGCCAGTTGGGTTTTGTCATTCCCAATTTGATCTTACATTATCTATCCAGTGATCCACCTATGATCTATTATATTTCATACCTTCATTTTTTTCTGCCTTTCACTACGCATGCACATTATAGGCAAATATTTTTTCCTCTGGTTGTGCTCAGACCAAAAAAGCAAGGTATCTAAAAAAAGCCAGTGCACTCTGCAAGTTCGTACGAGCATGTCAGAAAACCTGAGTTCTAAATTTAGACTCTCAGTAAAATTTATAATCCTGGTCTCAGGATTGTACTAAGGCTTCTCCCCCTTGCCATTATGGGTAGAGAAGAATGAGTTTGCATCAGTGACTGTTGCACTGGTATTTGCCCATAAGTTTGCACATATGAAACCTGGACTTCTCACAAAGATCTCCTCTGAAGCAGACACACCATTAGTACTGTGGAATAGTTGCCTTTCTTGTTTTACACACATCCTAGAATAAACTCTGCCTTTCCACTACCCTCACCTGTAGAATAAAATTGCTGACTTCTGCTGCATTTGTGATCATTGCAGTTCCAGATCCTTTTGTGTGGTATGTCTGCCTGCCAAAGTATTTGTCTTCTGCATCCATTTATTGTCTTTATCTTTCTATTGATAGTATTTTGTTATTTTCTCACAAAATTTCATACTGTAAGGTTTTGGAATGACTTTCTATTTTTGACAAAACCATCCTGATCCCATCCTCCAGAGTGCTTACATACCTAAACTTTGTTTTTGCCATCTCAGGTTTTATGGCTATATTCTGTCTTGCTTTACTCATTCCATTATGGAGTTCAATTGCCTGCAATCACTAGGACTTGTTATTCAAAACAAATAAAAGGAAACAAAATGTTTCTCACAAAGTCTAGATATATTTTTTCATTTGTTGAAAGCTTTGTAAATCATGTACAATTGCAATCATACATTTTCCCTTATGTTTAATTTGCTTTATTGTATTCCCAAAATAATATTAGAAAGGAAAAATATGGATTGTTTTATATGTGGTGTGAGGTTAAAGAGCTGAGCAAGCCTGTCAGGAAAAGCTATTTTGCATTTGCTGACTATAACTGTTAATTATACTACAGATATTTCATAGCTTGTGCACTGTGCTTTCATATTGCATCTCCCTTGAATTTAATAATCCAGATAAACAAGTGTCCTCACATCTACTGCCTTCTCTAAAAATTATCTCTTCAGAATCTTCCAAGATTAATTCCCTAGTAGATATTAAAAACCAATAAAAAACTTCCAGTCCTGTGACCATGTGATAGCATGGTATAATGTGACCAATAATTACTATTGCCTAGGAAATGCTGATTTGCATGATACAAAGAGATATGAACCTTACTGTTTCTGGACAAAGACAGCTAATCTCTTCAAGGCTGCTTACAGCTTCTTTTGCACAGTATTGTCATCTGTATTCAGTTATTGCCTGTACTGTCTACAGGTGAAGATTGCTGTAGTTTATTCTGAAGTGGTGGAAAAAACCTCATGAGGTTATAATTAATTTCACCTCATCACATAGTAGTATTTTAATCTTCAAGAAACATTGGCCAAAACCCCTCCAGTCTAAAATTAGAGATTATATGGATGAAGAGCCTATATAACTGAAGCAATTTCTGTAGCCCTTGGAAACTTACGTTTTTCTGTCTGTAAATAGCATGGGGCTGACACAATCCTAAAACATAAATTTCTGCTAGGTACCTGACGTTAAGTAGGTTGAATCTGAGTTTTCATCTTCAACTTTTCTGGCCAAGTAAATGTAATTGTTAATTTGCACTTGCTGTTAAGATTAGCATTTTATGATCAGTATGCTTATTATTAAATAACTAAGAGGATGTAAGTCTTAATTTTTTATAGGTGCATTCAATAAGAAGGCATTAAAACTCTACATGATTCCTCATTGCTTAGAAATATTCTAGATGAGCTTATGTGGCTTGTCTAATCATCGCTATTACTATTTCCCATGCAGTAGTGGTCTGGAAAACATGACGATAACATACGAATTTTGAATCCTCAAGTCATCTCGTGAAAAGTCAATTGAATTTCATTAAATATGGGATAATCAAATGACCTTGACAGAATTCTTTCATCCCCTGGGCAATTGAAACCCTAACAGCTGATAAAATATCAGCAAAATATCAAAGACATGATCTGTGGCAAGACCAGCTTTTAATCTCTTTCTCAGAAGATATAACAACTAAGACAGAAGTGAAATAAAAGAAAAAAATGTAGGGAAAGAAACAGACAGGGGATCAGTGTCTTATGTGTGGAAAGGAGATAGTTTTATTATTCTAAGAACTTTTCCTCTCCATAATTCTCAAATACTTAAATCAAAAACATGACCAGTTCTGTGATTGTAGCTATGATTTATACATATGTGTAAAGCTTCACTGTATTTATATTCTTTCCCTAAGATGTATTGGGTTTCATCCTGTTTTCTTCTCTGCTAAAAAGGTGCACAGTAAACTCCTGGGTATGCTGACATTTGCGATAAGAGCTAAGGTTGAAATACAGTTGCTTAAAAATCCACATTAGTATTTGCTAAGAGTTGTGAATAGGACTGCATTCATGTTTAAATGCACGCACGCATGGTGGTGGTGGGGGGTGTGTTTCCCTACTTGAGATTGGACAGGATGTTATCTTTCTTCAAAGAAGAGGGAAAAGAAAATAGTCATTGAAAACTAGGAAAACTTAGAAAAATGTTTTACAATAGAACTTCTTAACAAAGACTGAGGTTTTACACAATGGACCTGGTAAATGGGAAGATTTTAGAGACATCTGGCCATGTTAAATTCCTCCCCCACTTTCTTGGGCAGAAGTCCAAAATCAACAGGGAGGTACATTGGTTGTAAGTGACTGTCAAAGAAGACTGAAATCTGTGATCTTTCTGAACTCTCTAAGTACCTCTTAAACTTGTAAACTGGAGTTTGGAGTTACAAACTTCACCAGCAGTTGATGCTTAGCACTTGATCAGTTTGCACGTAATTTGTACCAAATCCCTGTTCATGCTGAGTCCAGTGAATGCTGGAAAATATTTTAAATGCCTGTGTTTAGACTGTCTACTGAAAGCTCTGCAAGTTTAATGCTTGAGACTTTTTTGGTTATTATATTTTGTGCTCTTTCACAGATCTGAATTAACGTTCTCTCTATTTAAAACATGATGACTGCTTGCATTCACAGAGGAGGTATTAAGGTGTTGCTTCCTTCTGCCCTTTGGTCGGTTTAGGAGCATGCAAAATTATTGTGACTATGGAAATGTTTCGTTTAAAGTGTAGAAAAAGATGGTAAAATACAATAAAACACAATGCATTCAGGTTTCATTACACTTCCTGTGAGCCCAACACAGACTGTGAATGCTGGACTGCACACCAGGTACTCATGTGAAATCTCATTAACCTAAAATCTGCTTGTATGACGTGGTCTCTGCAGATGCGTTACTAAAACACTGAAGCTAGCTGTATTCCTATGAAACACAATAAATTATCTAATACTTTTAGATATTAGTAACCATAAAGAAATACATCTTCATAAAAAAGGCTGGGTTTGCACCTCTTAGATGCAGCCTGAAATTAATAACGTTTCAAAGACTGTCTAATAAAGTGCTTGTTGTGGTAATTCTTTAACTACAACATTTGATTTGTCTTTTAGAAAAGGTTCCTAGATATCTGAAACCCACCCTGAATTCCTAAAATAAACAAAAAAATCTGACAGTTCCTAGTTAAAATAATGCATTTTGACAAATTTTAAATGTTTTATGTTTTATCTTATAAAAAGCAAAATAATAACATCAAAACACAATCAAAATAGAAATTTTCTTGATATTTGAAATTGTTTATCATCATTGTAGTCTGTGAAACAATATTGTCACACTGTAAAAAAGGTTTACATTAAATCAGTAGGTTTGTTTGGTTTTGCTTTGGTTTGGTTTGGTTTGGTTTTTAATTATAAAGCTGTTGAAAAGATATTTCTCAGTTGTAATTTAGGGTCATAAAAATGGTGTGGTAGCTGAGGTAACAGTTACAGGGTTTCCCTGACTGCACTGTCATGGGGTCCTTGGTGGGATGAGGACAAGCAGAAAGTACCTCCTCGTTCTTGGGGCAGAATACAGCCCAAGTTGTGTGCTAAGAATATAATGGATATATAAAATAATGGATGTTTATAACTGATACACAAATCACAATACACAAAAATCCTCTTCATTTCATGACCATGACCAGTTTCCTGTAAATATATTTGACAAAAGTCTTTATTAAGTTTAGCTTTGCAGAGGTACACTGCACACATACAAAAAAACCCCAAAAAACCCACAATCAAATCATCTAGCTATCACCAAATTTTCTTTCTCATTCCTTTTTTAACTGTGGAAAGAAGTGTGGATTTCTCAGGAGCTCCTTCCAAACCGCTGTTATCTGCTGCCAACGAAACACCATGCGCTGGAACCCAACCAGTTTCTTGACAGCCCCCTACCACACCTTGTAAAACTGGAATCTCAGTAATGTGGGAAGAAACATTAACACAAACTGCAGCTTCTACATTGAGTAAGGATTTATCACTTTGGGCCTGAATGAGGATCTTCCCTGCAGAGAGGGGCTAAATGATGGCTGCCAGATCTACTACACTTGTGGTTCCATGGTACTGCAAAGCCTCTCAGTTACTTAAGTGGAGTCAAATTTGGGGGAAGGAAGCAGTTCACCTGCCATATGTGCATTCATTGGCCCAGATTCACAAATTTTTGGTAGACACACTCTTCAGTATAATGAAAAATAGAGATCAAGATCATGTTTAAAATTAGCTTAGGCCCAAGACCACGGGCTGCTCTGCACACTGATTAGAAAAGTGTCATGTGCTCTGGCTTTGAGTCTTTAGGTTTTTGGATGTCTAATAAAGCGAAGACTCAGCTACAACTTGCATCTTTCCATTGAATTATTCTGAGTGCAGGGTGAAGTGCAGTCTCTGCAATACCTTTCCCTCTCCACTGATATTACAGTTTCCCTCCACTATACAATATCTTATTTTCTGAAAGCTAGCAGTCTGAAAACTTGTAGATCTCCTACCTCTCTCACTAAGAAATGACATCAAAAGGTTTTTAAAGGGGGGAGACAGAGCCTTTCCCCTGCATTCAGTTGCATGTCTTGTCATCAATCTAAAAGAGCAATTTAATATATTTTTATGTTATATGGTGTTAAATAATTTATCTATTACCTACCAGCAAGTAGTTGCATTAGTAATATTCATTTAGCATTAATGAGATTCCTTGTAAATATCTTTTTGGCTCTACTTGCTAAGAATTACCCTTAGTGAGCAGCAATTTGTTTCCATTATATGTGTTTAATTTTAATATATTTACAGGGATTAAGAGTTCAGCAAATGATGACAATGGAGAACTATAACAGACAGGGTTAAATCACTAATCAAATTACTAATTAAATTACACAAATTAAATTACTAATCAAATACTTTGTTTGATGCATAGACTATATATCTGAAAAACTATCCTTCATCCAGCAAAATTTGACCGGATCAGAGACATTATCAGGCCTGAAAGTGATCCTTATGATTTTCTAGGACTTCTTGATTTGAACTCATATCTAATTGTATAATGCCATAAAGTGCATGAACAATTGTCAAGGTCACTTCAGATAGCCTTATTGATTTTTTTTTTATTCAAGGAGATAGCCCTTCAATTGTGAGAAATATGATAACCAGGAATTCCAGCTTGCCCTCATGTAATTTCCTTCACAGAGAACAACAAAGAACAATTGTGTGAAGCACAATGACCTCAGATGCTTGAAAGCTCTCAAGCTATTTATGAATGTGGAGTGGAGAGACTAAGCATGCATTCAGGATGAGGAAACCTTGACCAGAAAGCCCATTTTAGTTGTGAAGTATTTTTGTATGAGGAAGCTTTATCAGAAAACAGTAAGTACAAGTACTGTGATAGTCAAGTCAAAGATAGGTACACTCATTTTTGCATTAGTCCTGAGAGCATCATACCTCTTCAGAGATTAGCAAGAGCAGATGTGACATGCATAACTATGAGGAGTCCTTGTACACGTGTATCAGTGGAGATCTAAACTAATAAATAGATTTCTCCTAGCATTACTGTAATAAGAACAGTTTACTTTGATTTGTGAACTGGCAGCTTTGTTTACATAAGGAAAAATAATAACATATTATTTCTTGTTGGTAAGTAACCAGACTGTGTATGTGGCTTTCTGTCAAGCAAGAGATTGCATACCAAATTATCCATGGCAAATGAGCTGTGATGTGTCCATTCCTCAGATAATAGGTGTTAACATGTCTGTGATTGCATGTATGTCTGGATAGTAATCTTTTCTACAGACTGACAATATTTAAAAGAGAATTTGTGGCCTGGACCACATTTGTGGGCTGCTACACACATTTGCCACTCAACTGATGACAAATAAAATAAATTTTTTTTGTAAAAAAAAAAAAAGGTAAGCAAAGAAAAAACACAACTTGCAGTTGTAACTCTACTTCTGTGATTTACAGCATCTGCAGTCAAATATGTTATCTTCACTGTTATAAGCTATAAAAAGCAACCTGTCACATATCCTCCACCCTGTAAATGACTTCACCTCTAGGAGTTTTAAATCACAAAAAGCATTATTTTATCCAGACTAACAGAAATGACCAGGAAATTTTACGCTGGAAAGAGATAAGTGCACCAAAGACCAGAAAATATTATGGGAATGTTATACCCAGAAGCAAATGTCAGAGAGATTAGAAAGTGAAATAATAGATGCTTAAGAATGTCAGTCCAGAGAAGGACAAATTTGGATGCATCCCTTTTCTCTACACTAACAAGGAGTTTTCAAGGAGAGTATGCTGCAAAAGTAAAGTAGATTCTATATGTAAGAACTATGTATAACTAAAATTAGTTATACTAATTTTAGTTATACACAGTTCTTACATAAACATCTAACTAAACTAAAACACTAAATTCTGAAGTTATGTCTTCATGTAGGATTTTGTTGATTATATAAACCATTGTGATTTATCAAGTCAAAGGGATTTAAGAGAGCACAAAAACCCTAGAAACTATGCTTGCTTATAATACACAATGCTTGTGTATTCCAAAATAATTTTGGAAGTACCTTGGAAAACATTTAAAGCTTTTGGATGGGGTGTTGTTGATATTTTTTTTTTTTTTGTTCAAAGAATGTGAAATTATCTTCCCTGATGTTTTCCTTACTTTTTTGAATAAAATTGATCTTATGTTTAAAATAATGATGATTTTTGTATAATTTGAATGTCACTGACAAGCGTGCAGCAATCATCTTTTCTTGTTACCGCTATTGCACATGAAGTCCCCTCCGAACCACCATAGTTAAGTTAAGAAAGAAAGGATATTTCAGGACTTAGAAAAGGAAAACTCAGGTACAGAATGGCAACAAACTCCACTAGAATAACATCTGGTAATCACAGTTTCTACATTTCCAGTAATGCCTTAATAAGAGTCAGTCTTAACTTCATTTAGGAGCTATGGCCATAAAGTCTTCCAGTTCCACTTTGTGCATCTTCATAATGACCCTACTGTGATCTGGTAACTGTATATGATACCAGACAATAACTTTCAAATACAAATTTCAGTTCTCAACAGACAACTGTTCTTTTAAGGTCATAACTTATTTTCAGTCTACTTCCATCTTCTGTTTTAATCATGTACCATCCTAAAATAAGGAGTGTATGTTTGTATATGGTGACTCCACCTAAGCCTTACAAGACAGATATGTTTACTCTTTAAACTATGACTTTACTGAAGTATCAAGGACAGACACTGTACAAAGATTTAAAATCTGGGAATGTAAAGTCACATCCCTCATATCTCAGAAATAAGAATTTATTTTAAGGTAATACTAAGTATCATGGTTACAAGATGAACAGGTAAAACAAATGTTACTGGCACTTTTATCCTTACTTACCTGTGTCAATTGATGAAACAAACAAAAAAAAAAGGCATTATGAGAAATAGTCAAGTGCTGCTCCTAGGCATTTACTAGTTCAATGTCTGTCTAATGCTGAGCTGCCGAAGACACACACACACACACACATGAAGATGCTGAAGTAATTTGTAATCCAGATGAGTTTATTTTAAGCTGTTTACTTTCCAGAATTTAATACATGAGGTAGGGAGCAAGTCCTCACCTCATTTGGAAATAAGGCATTATAATGTTATCATTAAAACTGTTAAAAATATAAACCACAATTGTCCTCTTTTCTCCTTATCATTAAAAATATAAATTACCATCTTCCTCTTTTCTGCTTTGAAATTGTGTGTTTCTCACAGAGCTCTTTATGATATTTTAGTCAATATAATCAGTATAATTTTTAAATATTTAGCAAGTCATTTTTTTAAACAAGATTTCTGTTCTATGCATTTTCATGCTGCACTGCAAAACTGCTTCTGTTTTGCATCCTCAGAAGTTCATGCTTTATTAATTCAGAAAGAAATAGGCAGATAATCAGATAATCAGTACATGAGGAGATGGGAAAGAAGGCTAAGGAATAAATAAACTTCTTGAACACCAGTTCTTCCTTTTGAAATAATGTGGTCTCCATGACCATAGGATTCTACACTGCACTTTTTAGTATTTCTGATCGTTGGCATAGGAAATTACTATTTTCCCTATTTTACTTATTTTGGGTAGATATATAGGGATGTGCAAACCTACCTCAATTTTGTTTGAAATGAGCAATCTTAACCACCTTTGAGAATTTAGCAGATCATGGTATGGCACAGATATGAACCCAGATCTCTTTGGCGGCAAGCTAGTACTCTACCAAGGGGGCTATGCTGCTTTGTTCCATAAAATGAAGTAATTAAGTTAAATAGCTGAGAAGACTTTCTCCAGCCTGAGAGCAAGTCCGCCCCAGTTTATGATAATACAATTACATTCTGTTTCCTTAAAAGAGCAGCTGTGTCCACACTGCTCAGTGGGAACCATTGCTGGTCCTTACTAACCCTTGAACTGTAATGGGGTGTCTGTGAGCAAACTAGCTGGTATGGGTCAAAACTGCGCGATGGTGCATGCTAATGACTAAACAATGATTACAGGCCTATGCCCTGGCTGTATTTAATATGCTAGTGTAGATATAGCCAATTACAACTGTTACAAGCCTTCTAAGACATCAGTACTTGAGAAAAGAAGTAAGACCGGGAACTTCCTCACACAGGGTAGATTTATCCTCTTTGGTCTCTGTGTACAGCACCACACCCAGACTATTTTCTATTAAACAGTGTAGAATGGCTATCATGTCTCTGTGCAATGAACATGAATTGCAAAGCACCTTTTCTCTCCTCCCTCCTGCCCCTCAACACACGTACACACACTCTAACTCAGGTCTCAGGAAAAACAAAACAATTCTGTGAAAACAAGTCAATTAAAAATAATACAATGAATCTGCCAAAATAACCTGTAAGAATGACGAATAGGAAATGATTTCACTTTTTGCTTTATCCAGGGGGTGCTCTTGCATAACCTGTTCACTGTGCACAACAGATCAGTACCAATCTGATGCAAGGCACATTTGAAAGCAATGCTGAACACACAGTTTAATGTAGAGGTTGTTTAAAACCCCACGTTTTCCAAGAACCAAGAAAAACTTTCTTTGTGCTGAAGTGTTTTAAAGTGCTGATGAAAGGCACACAGGAGAGTGGACTACAGACAACTGGGAGCCTGAAGCTGCTAACTGTGAATTCAGAACACAGAGCTCAATAAAGAGTGAAAATGTTTCTGGTTATGAACATTTATTACAGTTAAGTGGTTTAGAACCTGTGTGTATCCTTGCCTGACTTTTCTGAATACTGATACAAGGAAATAATCACCTGCTTTGCAACTTATTTACTTATAACAATTTACAATGATTTCTGAATATTGTTTAATAATCCTGCTTGCTCAGACTGTTCTGTGGAAACTTAACAAGGACTACTGTCCTCATCAAAACAAAGCAGTTTTCTGTGGAAGATTACCAAGAATTACTATGTTCAACAAAAATATGTTTCTTGTCCTTGGAAAGCAGACGTGCTCTAACGAGTTTAGTCTTTTAATGGCTAGCCATATATGGACGTTAGAAATTGATAGACTGGTACTTTTAGATAAGATAGAATGAGTAAACCGGCTGAAACCACTCTTGTTCAAGAAACTGGCTAAGAGAATCTGTGCACGCTCTGAAGAAAAGGTGAGAAACACTACAAGCTTTCCTCCCAAAGACCCCCGAAGACAACCACCAGGAGGCAATGTGCAGGAGCAAAGAGAACATAAACTGCAGACACTGGCCTTTCCAACTAACCCAGCCTTACTTATGCATATGGATATTTGTGTTATGTAATCCAATGAATATGCATATCCACACTCTCAGTTTTTGGTAAAATGTGCTGGGGGTGTGCAAGCTTAGTGGAGAGATCCCCTTGCACCCTGCTGCTGGAGTAAACATACCTGCATTATAACTCTCTGAGTTGTAGAGACTGTTTCTACAAATAAATACTGCCTGTGTTTTCTGATTATATTTGATTCAGATGTTTCTTACATGAATTGATTAGCTGACCATCTGGATCCAGTACCTCTATTAAAAATTGAACTTATTAGGTGAGACTAATCATAGGGTTGGCATTCTCTCCAAATGTCTCCATTATGCTGTGGGAAATGAAGTATACATTTGGCATCAGCCCTGAGAAATAAGAATTATCAACCTTGCCAAGAATATGGTTTTAGAATTTTGAAATAGCCACAAAAATCATGAATGCAAAGATATGCATGTAGGAATTTATGAAAATGTACTTTTTAAACAAGCTACTTCAGCTCTCAGAGGCATGCTTGACCACGGTGATGACTGCTGCACTCTGAGGCCCAGCTGGCAGACAGAAGCATGCTGGCCCAGCTGGATCACCAGGAGGTACAGCACAGCAGGGTAACACAGAGCTCTCAATACTGCTATTTATCAAACACATATAAATATATGTTTCTTTTCCGGGTTAAGTAAAGGTGGCCAGTCCACCTATGTCAAAATCGGTAGGCTTTGACTCAGTAAAGGTTTAGGCCAATTAAGAGGATCAAATTTCAGTTGGCAGATGCCACTTTTAATGTCGCGGGATTCCCATCCTACTATCCAACTTGAAACATGAGTATGTATTACAATCAAGTTAGAAGTTACATAGATTGCTTAAAGATAAAAGTGATTTCTTTTGAACTAATTTAGTTATTTGTATTATTACGTAATTGAATTTCTTGTAAATTGAGTTCAGTTTGGGTGCCTACCGAGACAAAAGGTATTCTATTCGGTCGCACCATATTGTCACAGTCTAGTAAGGGTGGTCAAAGCCAATCAGCTCCACCTCATAGAGTTGTTAGGCTGTGCCCAACGTAGCCTGTGGGCTTGGCTTTGGGTGATCAGTATGATTGATGCCTATAATTTGAATCACCTCACCTGAGGTCACTTGATAGGGCGAGGAAACCATAACGCCAGTTGACTGGGGCAGAGGTCAGTTTGGTTACCCCGAAGGGCATCCAGCGGGACCACATGGAGGTATGACCACTGCAGCTATGCCCAGTTAGCCACTATGATCCCAACTCTAGAGCAGTCTCTGTCACCCTTATGTCCAACCACTAAGCCATAACCCCGATTTCTTTTCTAACCTCCCTAATCCTTCCAATCTCCTGCAGGAAAATCAGTTCAGTAAAGCTAGAAGGGTGTAGGTCTGAGATTTTGGGAAGAATTAAGGACCAGAGATGTTAACATTACTCACCTCATGTAACTGCATAGATATGTGAATAAAATGAATCATGAACATAAGTGACCTCTTGTCATTCCATTGAGAATTCTAGGAAAACAATCAGCCTTTAATAATTTTGAAAAGTACATCTAAGTCTTGACTGTAGACCATTTACTGTGGTGGTGCTATTTGTTGCCCCCACTCCCTCACCCCCCCCACCCCTGCTGGGCCACTCAGAGTCTAGTGTGATTTCAAACGCCCTCCTGGGTCACATACCAACCTGGGGAGATAAGGACTGCCAAGGACAGTAAACCAGAGTGTTAAGGCACATCAGGAGAAAACAGTAACAGAATTGCACAGCCATCAACCCTTGTGCAGCTGGTGGAAGACACCAGCATACTTCATTGTTCGAGCTGGGCCAGAGTGAAAAGTACCTGACAAAAGACAGTTATCTTGGACCCTATAAATAGCAACCCCAAGTGAGACCCTTTGAGCTCTCCTGGGCTGCAGCGGGCCTGTGACCAGCATCTCCCCAAAACCCTTAAGGCACTGTCCACGGAGCCGATGGGAGGCCAGGACGAAGTCGACCCTCTCAAGTCTCAGTTATGGCCCATTAAGGAAAGCTGATGCATTGTAAGTATTTACTCTAAACTCGAGGAGGAGGAAATTTTAACTTTGAGGTAGCTTCTCTTTCACCCACTCACCTACTGATATGTTTGGGTATACACAATTATTTTCATGAGTGTGGCTGCATACATATTTCACCAAATCCAAGTGTTTTTTATCTGTGTGTTTGTACATCTTGTGTTTGTGAATGCGCATGTATATATGTATTGACTTAAGTTACCCTATAGTAAATTAATGTGAATCTTGACATCTTTGAATCTGTGGTTAATTTGCTGTTTTAACATATGTTACTAAATTATTTTGTAAATATTTAAATTGGTTAATGATCAAGTGCTGCTAGTCATTAATAAATCTTGATTTGCTGATAAATCATTACTGTGTTAATATTTCCATCCGTGATATTAACCTCTTCAGTTCCATTTTGTAAAATATTTATTCATTTGTATGTTACAAGGTCCACTATCCTTAACAGAAAACTTTTATTTCATTTAATTACTTAAAAATATATTAGGGCAATGGGTAGCAACAAATTGCTTAACTTCTTTTATAAATTCCTTCACTGATTTCTGAAATTGTAAAATGTTTGTAATATACCTATAAATACACTCATTAATGTAAAGATTACTCATTACAAGATTCAAATATGAGTGCAGTATCTGGCTATCTCTCTGAATATCAGAATGATTCTCCTATGGGGCCAATACTCTGACACATTACCATAAATTCAAAGGAATACATAAACATAAATCAAGCCATGTCTTTTCTGCTTCCATTGTTTGTCTGTATTCACTACAACCCAGCAGGTTACATCTTAGAGACATTTAGAGATTTCTTAGAGACTCCCAGATCAGGAAAAAAGAAGAACAAGTATTAACTATTGTCCAAGATGAAACAGATCAATACCTTTTAGGGGTTCTGAAATAGTGCAGTACTTTTGTATAGAATTATTAACTTCCATTTTTCTGAACTCTGCTTTTTCTTGTCAGGACCAGAAGATGAACTGATAGAACATAGTCACATAGCCTACCTTGAGTACTGTTAGCACAATGAAATCAAAGGAGAAAATAAAATGAAAATCTGAAAAATTGCATTCCTGTGTATTGTCTAGGTTCATGTTTCTGGCCTAGACTGGCTATTAATCTAATGTTTTCCATTAATGGGTGAAAGCCAAAACAAGCTAGATAGGTAGTTTTAGATAAGCACGGTTCCAAAATGACCTTTTAGGAGACTCTCGAAATTCACCTTTGGGGTTCTGAAATAAAGATTCATTTTTATGTCAGGTTCCCTAACATTTATTAATAAGCAATGTTTTCAAATTGATGGAGGTTTTGGTTTGGTGTGGAATGGTATTGAGACATGACATGTGAGAAGCCAAGTGTTTTCAGCTCCCATTATCTCTAAAGGGAACAATGTGATTCTCAGCTCTGCCTGCAAATGCCAAAAAATCTCTGTGTTTAATGTAGACAGGAGCAAAAGGTTAAAATGACCACGTTTTAACTTTTTTGATTAAAAAAAAAATTCTTTAAACCTTACATTGCCTACAGGATACTGACAGATGCACACTTCTGTGACTTTTTTTTTAATAAATATTACAGCTAGGCAAAATATTTTGCACCTATCCCTTTGAAATGTTGTGTTCAAAAGGATTGCTATTGCTCTCACTTCTTTTATGACTGTTGTTAGAGATAGCTTTTTGCATTATGTTGACTACCCAGCCAGTTCCAGAGGAAAATGGTGGGTTGTTTAAGTAAGATATGCAGTGTTGCATATGGTCTTCAGAATACGAATTATTCTCTGAAGAAACTTAAGAATGATTTAAAACAATTTCAAGAAATATAGTCAAATTAAAAAAAAAAACCCAAAACAAAACAACCCAAGATTTAATTAAAAGTAAAGCCAACAGATTTAAAGTAAAAAGTAAATAGAAAACACAACTGCTGTGCCATGAAGTACAGCAAGTTAATGACAAATAGAGTATTCTAATGTTTGTCCTTACCAATCATATTAATCGTTTTTATATCAATTTTATGAAAAATGCCACAGTAAACATGACTAATGGGAAAGCAATTTTGGCTGGTTTTAGGGGAGGAATGGGTCAAAGCTGTGTTTGTTTTTCAGTGTTAGCTACTTCAGTAAAAAGAGATTTTACATTATAAAGCCGACTTTCAGAAATCCTAAGAAATGTAATTCAATCTGTGTTGGAAGCTTTTTTGCATAATTCTTCCGTGTTTTCCTTATGTGCACAATTTGAAGTCCTAACCATTAAATGGACTAATTTATGACTTAACCTAATATATGGAAATGCAACTTTACCTATCATATTACGGAATCACAGAATCACAGAATCATCCAGTTTGGAAAAGACCTTGAAGGTCATCTAGTCTGACCATTAACATAACACTGACAGTTCTCAACTACACCATATCATATATGGTGTATATTAATATAACAAATCAATGCCTTTATATTAAGTTTTTTTATTTTAAACAGATTTCATTATCTCCCTATTGTCCATGAGGTATGTTTGTAATGAATGTAAACAGTGAGGACTTGTGTCTAAGCAAACAGGCTCTGCCGAAAGAGTACATAAAGTGTGTGTGGCTTCCTTGGCTGTAGTTAATTGCTGTTCATTTATTATTTGGCAGTGGGTTTTTTTGAGATGCTCTTATCAATAATGTTTTCTCTATTTGCCTTGCAATAGGAAGACTATCTAGGAATAAGTCCCCTCATGTTCCTCCTAAGACAATTTTTGTTGAATCAATAGTGAAACAATTCAAAGAATTATCTCTACTATCAGGGATGACTTTAAAAGTAGTGCTAGGCTTCAACTCCCTTCTTTCCTGCACAGCTATTTTTTGTTTTATTTTTGTCTTTTATTTGATACTGTAGTCTCACAAAATGAAACTTCTATGCATGATGCAACTTGCTATAAATGAGAATATATTGAAAGGCTTAGATTTCTGTCTAGGAAAATATTAGCTTTTTTTTTTTTTTTTTTTTTTTTACTAAGGGAGTGGCTGTTCAAAATTCAAATTCTTTCATCTTAAAGCAGTTTCCAGTATACTTTCACTTGCCTATTGCCTATTGCCCAAGTTTCAGGAAAGTGCACTCCCTACTCTCCAGCAGCACACCACTTATCAAGAGAGGGCCAGGATGTCCTGCATGACTCTGGTCCTGACCCCAGAACAGGTTGTGTCCTGAGTAGAGGGCTGCAGCCCACTGGGCCAGCTGCTTCAGTCAGCTACTTCTTCCCCTTCTCCCAGGATTTTAAATGTTCCCAGAAAATTTTCCAGAGATAATTTTAAAACTCTTTTTTCTCTTCAAATCACCCAATCCCCTCCAAACTGGACCTGCCTGTGCAGTTTGGAGCTGAAAGGGTCTGCTGCTTCTGACTTCAACAGCAGCCAGCCCATTTCACAGTGGGAATGCAGGGAGAAGTTTCCGCTTGGGCACAGGACCACTACCTTCCTGACCATGTTCTCACCATGGTGGTAAGGAGTCCCTTGCTCTGTCAGCCTTACCTGTGTTTTCACACAGCGGTTCAGTGACAGCAGGTAGGGGGGCTACTAGCCTGGTAGTTAAGGTACTCCCAGGCCTGAGAAATGGAGATTTGACCTCCTTAAAGTAATTTAAACCAGATCTACTGCTTCACAGGCAACTTCTGTGCTTATCACTGGGCTGTTGTAAGAAAAGTAAGGCATAACTTGACCATTAAAACCAGTGCAAATGTTGTTTTACTTGGAAAAGTAGTACTTGTAATGTGTAACATTCTCAGAGCACCTCTGTTCAGCTGGGTCACTTCAGAAATTAGGTAAGGAATATGTCTAATTTTGGCCTTTGGATTTAAGCATTTTAAACTGGCACCAATTTTTCTCCATTGATTGCAAGAGGAAATTCACCATATAACTTTGATCCCTGAATTTTACCTTTATTATATCTTTAGAATAGAGAGTGGGACTAACCCCTCTGGACTCTGAATCCCACTTAAGGAGCTGGTACACTGGTGAGACTGGGGTCATTAAGAATTTGCATAGAAACAGAATTGTGAGTGCCTGGAAAATGTCTCAGGCCAGTGGAGAACAGTGCCTTCAGCGTTTCTTTTCAGGCGATCTGAGTGTGGAGCAAACAAGCCAGAAAAGGTTGGATTGAAAATCTGACCATAGCTAGGAAATGATATAAAGTCTTCCTACTTGATAAAGATTTCCCACCATAAACAGAATGCCATTCATATCATTTGTTATTCTCTCACAACTGCCAAAACTTTCAGAAAAAACCCTAAAAATGGACCAGCAATACCTAACAATTCTATTGCCTGTCTGTGCTATGTAGAAGCTGAAATGGGGTGACAGCTACTGGCATGCTGACTCCATGTAGGAGTTTGCATCTGACAGACTGTTTTAGGTAGAAGACATTCAGACACTGTAAAATAAGCAGTTGTGTAGAAGCTTTGAGTGATGATTCTACCTTTGTATAGGTGCCTACTTAAAAGCATCTGGACACCCTTCAACTAAAAGAGCCCTGCTGTTGTCCTGTGCACTCTGAAGGTTTCATTTCATGCTACTTGTGTCTTATTTAGACTGTGGGAGGCACTAGATGTAGTGCTTAGTCAGGATGGTAAGTTTTAGGATGGATCTGGAAAGCACATACATGGCAAAATGTGGAAAAGTATATGTTCTTGCAAAATGTCAGGATTATCTACTAGTAATTTTAATGTAGAACAATAATAGTAGTAGTAGTAGTAGTAATAATAATAATAACAACAGTAATAACAATAATAATAATAATAATAATATCAACAACAACATACCACCACCAGTAGCAACAATAATAAAAATAATAACAATAATAAAAATAATATAAAGAGTAGCCCCTTCCCAGTATGTGTAGACTTGAAGCTGAAATGAGTGGGAAGCCTTTCAGAGTAAAGCAAGCGACCCAGATGGAACTACTTGCTAGCTATCAGGCCATCAGTCCCTAAAGTATTCTAAACATTCACTGAAGGCAACAGGAAGTTCTGGTCCAAGTCAGTAACCTTGAAAACAAAGATGTGTGCAAAATGCACTTACTGTATTACTATAATATTAGTGCATGCCTCTGTTATTTAACTGTGCACCACCCACCATGAGGTAAAATATCTGTATTGATTACAACTTGGCAGTAAGTGCTGTTGTTACTGTTGCTATGGTTCACTTCCCACTATATAGCATCATGCCACTTACACTCTTAATTAAATACATTTCTCCAAGTGAGTTCTGATTGCAAGGATAAGACAAAGGTTGATGCATTAAACTGGTCTAGGGTGATTACTTACATTCTCCATGCCATTAGCATTAGTGTTTTCCATGTCAATCTGGTAAAACCCACAAAAATTAATGATTCTCTTCAGGAAAAATATTTCTGATATTCGTCTTTTGTTTGTTTGTTTGTTTTTTCTTAATCAATTTCAGGGCCATCAGCAGCCTTTACTGTTTCTTTCCTCCTTTACAATTATTTAAAAGAAGACCTTTTTTCTGTTTACAGGCATCGGTATTACTAGGTTGTCTGAATTATTCTCATACCTTGATAAAAGTACAAAGTTCTCAGAAAAAACTAGTCCATTTACTAAGGTTCTTAAATTATGGAGCCTATTCTGAGGACATAAAAAAAATTATATAAGAAAACCATGAAACACCTAAGACAATAAACCAGATTACAGGCAGTATAACTATTAAAAGATGAATGGCTGTAATAGTGCTTCAAACTGAGGCATTCAAGCACTGTTTAAAAAAGGTTTGACATTGTCTGCTTATTCATCTGTCTTAGCTCTGGGTAACAGTTTTCAGACAGAAAATGTCTGGAAATAAAGATCTGGAAAAATTATAGATGTTGGTGAGATCAGGTGAAGTCAGGAAAAGGTTATTTACCCAGTCCTTCACTGACAGTGAAGAGCTGCATTGTCAAGGTCTGGAATACAGTTTAAGTTTAAAGATGCTCACTGATATTACCTCATTTAAACATCAGTTTTGGGAACAAAGACAGCTCTCAAAAGCCAAAGATTATATCATTTTTCTAGTGTAGAAAAAGCCCTCGTGTTCTGTTGCAAAGAACTAACAACTGGAGCCAGAGTCAGAACATTTTCAACAAAATGTATCTTCATCTAGACATACCATTTCACTAGAGTGAAATTTGTTTTGAAGAGATCTATCAGTTGCAAGAAATGTGTTCACAGGAAAGTTTAAAAGGTCATGGTTCCTCTAGCCATTTCCAACAAGAAGTGAGAGAGAACCAGACTGAAAACTTGACATGTGCTAGCCAAGGACAGGTATTTTGAGGCAATTCTGTTAGTAAATATATATTTTATTCCAGAACTGAAGTTTCAGAAAAAAACATTTAACAGAATTTGGTTTTGCCAGCTTGTTCTACTAATACTTATAGATGTTTGGATTATATGGCAATGAAGGGCCAAAGCAGATGGGAACCTTATGTTGGAGTGCCCACAGAGTGTATGGGAGAAAGATGGTGGCTAGGCAAAGGGCAGAAAGGTCAAACAGCATCCCTGTAGACTGGCTTATGGTTCCTCATTAACCCATATTAACCAACTAATAAGGGTGTAGGTATGTACTCTAAAAGGCAATCTCATACCATCCCTATTTGAAAGTCGATTTGTGGGGTGGGTCTCTACCATCTTCTTACGATACAACCACTGCTATGACCTTCTGATGCATGACATACGTCTTACTGAAGGGAGTCCTACTTGTTAAGACCCCTTACTGATCCTGTAACATCAGATCTGCTGCTACTCTATTTTCATCCCACAAAATCAGTCTCTGAATTAAAAACTCAAAATAAAATGGTTCAACAATGTAATTTTCGCCTTTTTGTTGCACCTGAATTCCTTATGCAACCAGTGTCTCATACTTTCCACTGGTACCACCCTGTCATTCCCTACAGTCTTCTCACAACCATTGTATTCCTTGTCCGTAATAATCTTCTCGAAACAGAACCAATACAAAAACATAGAAATACAATAAAACACTAAAAAAATAATTTAATTAGGATGTAGATAAAATAAGATTTTCAGAATTAACTAGTAGCCCTCTATCCTACGGGAGGAACAGAAAGCTTGCTTTTTGCAAAGTGGATTGCTCTTTTTTGTTAACATAGAAAGAAAGAAAATAGCCTAGAAAACAAAATGACAATTAGCATAAGAAAGATTATTTCACCAGGAGATAGGAGTTCCAGACAGTTGCCATCTGTTTATAAAATATATATAGTTAATAAAAAACAATAACTTGTTTTGAAAAGGGGGGGAAAAAAAGCAACATTTTAAAAAGTGGAAAGAAAAATATACGAAAATAAAAATGTACTTGTAGTTTCTAACAAGAATCTTTTACCTGGCAAATGAACCAAAACTAAATTCCCTCCAGCAAACAGTCATGCAGCTGTCACAAAAATCATTGACACTTACCAAGTCCTACAGGGCAGTTTCCATTCTGCACTGGCCTTTAACAAGGCAAAATACATTAAAGGTCCAGGAGTGTTGAGCTACTGCAGTTGTGAGGCCACAACTATGGAGCAAGGATGGAAAACTAGAGCATCTCTGCTCCTGGCTATGAGTGAACAAGCCACTCTGATGGTCATACAAGGTAGGTCCCTTTTTAACAGACTCTCAGCTGGGAGAAAATGCAGGTATAGGAAGAAGTGGAATAAAGTGAGGGGCATTATTGAGGAGAATGACACTATAAAACAGTGGAAACAATGAGGGGAAAACGTTATTAGAAAACTTTATCACATCATAGATGAAAGTCACAGAAACCTTATCTGAGAGGACGAAGATTAAATGAAGAATTTAAAATGACCATTTTACCTTGCACAGGAACATTAAAGTATACAGTAATATAAAATGTCACAATGAAAGGCAGGATTTCAGATTGTCTAGTCATTCCTAAGGCAAAATAGATTTAAGAATATGAGTAAAATTTCAGAATACTAGACATTCAAAGTATTTCAGCATGCTACATATGGATTCTTTTTTTTGTTTGTTTTTTTAAATTTACCAAAATTAAAGCTCACCTTTCTGAAAAATCTATCTGGTTTCAGATCTGAAAAGCCAAAAATGTGCGTTGGGAACCTGAAAATATTTCTATGATATTGCCTTTGTTTTTTTTTTTTAAAAAGGTACCTTGATTCTTCAGGTTAAAGGCTTTTTTCCAAGTGTAAAATACAGCAAAAGATGGATCCGAAAAGATCTGGTTTCTTCTCAGGTGCAAAATAAAAGAAGAGGTCACAATGAAAGCTAGCTGCTTTTTCACTGGAGCCATGCCACAGAGTTTTCCTACAAACTAACTCTGAAACTTTGGTAAATTACAGAATAACTTTGTAATTAGATCAGCTAAATTAAAAGCTTACACTAGAGTGGTTTAACTGTCTTCAAGGGTTCATCCAAACTGAATCTATGAGATAGGTTTTGTTTAAACCTCAGATCATAAACATACATTTAACAGAAGGTGTAAAACAAAAAGGTTTAGCAGCTCTCAGACAACAAAGTAATCAAGAACAGATGTCCACAGAAATTCAAACAAGAGGAATACTCTTATAAATTATCTGTAGGTAAAATTCTTGAACTATTTAGGCAGTTTCCAGTATTGCTAATAGCCACTGCAATCTTATCCTGTGTTAGCCTTATGAAGGTGTACTTGGTACATTCACTCACTCTACTGCTACTTTGTCTTGATATGCTATGACCACAAGTATTTCTCCTTATTTTTGAGCTACCCCACCGGGGGGAAACTGAGATATGCAGGAGTACAAAAGACTTCCCTATTTACTGGGGAAGAATAACATCTCTGCTTCTCTCACAAATGCAGTGAATATCAAGCTGAGAAGTGACACTGAGTATGTTTACCTATTTTGGAACTGCTATGCAGCTTCTATGATCTCCAAAAAAACTTAGCCTCAGTAGTGATCCTGTCACATCATCACATGTTAATCACAACATCACAACTGTAAAATGCAGGGCATTTTAGCAATAAGGGCTTGGGATTTGGGAAGTGTCTGCATGAAGCTGAATGTTTGTAACCATATCCTAGCATAACCTCTGATTAAGGGTGCTGGAGGGACCTTTCCTGACTCTGTAAACACTAAGTCTGTAATTGCATGCATGGCATCACTTTTCAAGGCTTTCAGGCAGCAGGATTTTGCAGAGACTTAATCCACTAAACCGTTTTTACTTCATGTGTAGAAACCTGATTGCGCTTCAGAAACAAAATAGTCTAAAAGATGCACATTTTTGTATGTACAGCAAATCTGAATCATTTGATTTTTCTTATAGCTCCTGGGCATCACTGAGCACAGCCCTTTGGGACAATATACAATCATAGGGATGAAAGACTCGCTACATTTCCTGTTTTAAGATTCCCTCAGGGGAGCAGACATTTTGCAGCTGAAATAAAATCAAGTGATGTCAGCACCTTGACTTCTGTGCTTCACTAGAAGAATATATGCATAGCAGCTTGATTCAACATCAAAGATGGGTTAGAAAAGCCATTACTCACTGTCACATTCCTGATGAATATGAAGAACTGCACTGAAGTCACAGGAGCAGTCTGTGTTCCCATAGTAATACTGTCACCTCTACTTTGCCTGACAAAACTCACCTCTGTTTGCCAGTCAAGTGACTGAAGGTTTAATTGTTTTCCTGTATGTGAAAAGTTTCTCTGTGCATGTGGTCATTGTACCCATCACCACATGGCCTCAGCCACAGAAACTTCTTCACATGATAAACATATATTTTTAGGCACTTCTCTCAACTTCAACTCTGAACACGGTGCAGAGGTGACTATGGGGTAAATATGTTTTACAAATGTCTTTAAGATGACCTTTCGCTCAACTTCTCTATCTTAGAAATCTTCCCCGAACAACACTGTGAGGTAGCTGATCATGTAAATCTCATGTATGGCCTCACCACCCTACTGCCCCTTTTTCCCATGCCACCCAAATGTAGAATGAAAGAAATTAGGTATTTCTCTGGCATCATTGGTGTCCCTGAGAACATCTTAAGCTGTGTTGATCCTGCTATTGCCAATTCATTTACATGATGTAAAACTGCTCTAACTCAACAGAGGATTTTGCTATTTATCTTAATGCTGCTACAAAGAAATGCAGAATAAATTCTTCACAGTATGACAGGGGTTAAGGACTGGAACTAGTTGTGCAGAGAGGCTCTGGATCTACATCCTTAGAGATTTTACAGGATAAGGCCTTGGGCAACCCAAGTTGACTTAGCAGTTAACTCTGCTCTGAGCAGTGGTCTGCACTGAGTGTCACCCAGATGTCCCCTTCAAGCTAGATTGTGCTATTGTTCTGATTTTTAAAGCAGCATTTGCCAACTGAAGTGTGTTAATCTGGTTCCTGCTGTGCAAAGGGAGTGAAGTATTTATTTTCAACGTGAAGTAGTATTCACATGATACTCACTGTGACCTCAATACTTCCCTGATGTAACAGTACTATCCCAAATAACAATCATCAGAGTAAGACAATGTTTTAATGGGTCCAACTTACCTGTGAAACTGAAAGGAACCCAACTGTACAGTGACAACTACAGCAAATAAAGTTGCCATGAAAACTCACTCTAGTAGAAATTTGCAAAGGTCATTTAATCCTAGAGAAGGGTTTTAATCCTAAAGAAGCTGGCGACCACAGCCTGTAAAGACCGAACTCTTACTGTCCGAGGGATTGTGAAGTTCTCAGTGGAAAGTAAAACTTCCTAATTTTGGGATGGTGTTACATTTATGAAGAGGTGAAAACAGCATAGTACATTTCCCTGTAACAGCTTAGATCCATTTTTGTGCATAGTGAGAAAAAAATTTTGTGACACTAAGTGTGACTATCTGAGAAATAGGGTGTATTTTTTTCCACACGCAGCAGTTATCAGCACAGCTATGTTTAACAGAAGCCAGAACTGGTAGGAAACAGTTTGAAAACAACCTTTTCTGAAGAGCTGAACATTATTATTGTTTATTGCTTAAGTTCTGGTAGCTATCAAAATATTTTCACTTAAGACAGTTCTTGGCATGCAAAGTTTACAGCCTGAGAAAAGTCATGCACAAAGTACAGGAGAGATGAGTAAAGATTACAGTCATTTGCTTGCATTTGAACAGTGAACTTTCACCATTAAAGTACCAGTAAGTGAATGAAGTAACTGATAGCACCTATTTAGCATCCGAGTAGCAATACCAGTATTATTCTGGACAATGGTACTGGAATAATGATTTATTGCATAAACTCATTAGTCTAAACTTGCATTATGCTCATCCTTTTTGGATGCAACCCCCTCCCTGGGTTATACTAGGTGGAATATATTCCTCTGCAGTTTGCTACCTGAGCTAAGTTTTCTGATATAGCACCTTGCAGCAGCATCACATAGCTGACTCTAACATCCCTCTTGGCTAAGCTTGATATTTCTACCATACAATCTGAGAATAAAAGGCAGCTGAGTTTGTTGATAGATTTTTAGTTCTGCTGCTCATCAGGGTAAACCTTAATTTTGTGAGTTATGTAACGTACTGATACATTCACAAAATCATTTTGGTTTTGACACAGTAGCCTGCAGCTGACGTAGTAGCCTACAGCTTGTGTCTGTCTTCTACTGCATATGAAATTCCACTTGCTTTCGCTAGAGTCCAAATGATTTAGATTAAAATCAGTTTCTCACCTGGGATAGCAATTTTGCTTTTCAATAAACTTAACTAGATCTCTAGAACCCAATATTATAACCTGTTCATGAAAACGTTTAGACAAATGACATTGGGTTCTTTGGATTCTTAAAACATGCCATTTTAAAAAACATTTAGACAGAGTGAATATTGTACTACTCAAGAACTCATGGCATTGAAAGAGTGATTTATCTTTTGGTTTGCCTTGTTCCACCTAATTGCTTACAGTAAGCTTCTTAGCTGCAACTATATTGACATATTCCTTTTGAGAAAGGTTTTTCAGTGTCATATCAGTGACATAGGATTAGATACTTTTCCTAGTGCATTTGATATAAAGAGCTAATGAAGGATTTTTTACAGGCAGTTGGTAAAAAAATCACATGGCTCTGTGAAAATGAAGGGAGTAATACAGTTGCTGAGAGGGGAAATCTATCAAAGGTATGGGGAAGCAGGAGGAAGAAGGAAGGAAATTTATTAGCAACCTTCCCCCATTAGCTTCTGTTTCCTCTTGCTGACCATGACAGTGGCCTGTGTACACCTATCAAATATAAGAGACTGAATGATGCCAGGGCTGGAGCAGGGGAACAGGAAATGGGAGAAAATAAGGTCTAAGAATTTTTTCTATGTGGCACTTATCTGTGGGACTCCACTGGCTGTGTCTGCATGTCTATGCAGCTGCCTAATACCTCTCTGGCAGAGATAGTGTAGTGACTTTGGGTGTGCCTCAGAACCACCACAGGACCCATGTGGAAAGGAGGACCTTTTCCCCATCCCAGATCACGTAAGGGCTGTGTACAACTCCACATGAGGTTCTTGACCTCAGCTGAAAGAGGCTGTGTAGAGTGCAGGCCTAGTCTCATCAAAGTGACCAGGAATGTTCACACTAGCTTAAACTGTAAGAGGCTCTATTTATAGTAAAGTTGTAGTTGGACCTAGGTTTCTCTGCAATATGGAGGAGCAGCCTGTGGATATCACCAAACCCCTCTGTCAAGCTTCTTCATAACAGGTGATGTCTCTGATGATGGAGCTTTTACTCAACAAGTGTCATTCTGTAATAAAATCTCATTTCCTAATTCCACATGCTGAACTGCTCTCACACTGGATTTACCATCCTTTTAATTTCACTCACTTTTATCTTGCTGAAGCATTCAAAAGTGAATGTGACTCTAAAGCTTTTTAAATAGTTATCAGGCACCTTTTCCAATGAATCAGATATGAGTATAGAGTGATAAAACTGCCTCTGCAGGAGTGAAGTTCTGAATGTCCCAAATGCATGTTTCAGCAAGATTTGTTTTCAGCTGAGTGAAAACTGTGGTTACTTTCTCTAATGCAGTGATTTCCAGCTGTGAATTTGACTCACAGAAAAAAAAAAAACAAACAAGGTATGCTTAGAAACTACCCAGGTAAAGAGGTTTTGTGAGGGTGTAGTATGTGTGCTGAAAGTGTTTGTATTGTAGTTGGACTGTTTGTGCAGTGCTGTCAGGTCATTTCCCTTGGAAACAATATTTTTTTAAAATATATGGTACAAATGATGACAGCAAAACATGCTTTTCTGTAACTAGTAGCTGCAAAAAATTAAGTATTTGCTACACTGAAGATAGAGACAACTGTGACAGTGACATCACTGAGATCAGAATTTCACTGAGTTTCTGGCATCCTAAATCAACTATAAGCATTACTTACAATGACATCATGAGAGTCATGTCTTAACTAGCCCAGCTGCATTTAAGTTTAACAGGACTACAGGTTGCTGCACAGTACTCCAGTGCACATATTAGATTTGCATCAGAATGCTCCAGCTGAGCTAGGTGGGAAGATGGAAGCAGCCTACGCAAATTAGTCTGAAACTAATTTATCCTGCTGAGAATATTATGTGGAGCTAGCTTAGTCACGTCTGCACACCACTGCAATGTGGAGGGTGGACACAAGAAACGAGCATCTCCTGGGGGTTCACAGAGTCTCACTGTGGTTCAACCTTAAAATTTCTCCTGTTTTTAAGAGGTTTTTATCCTTCCCCTTCCACCTTTATCGAACTTCCTCTGTGAAAGGATATGGATTAAGTCCTCCAAAAAACATTTTTCTTCATTTAATTTTTGAAATTAATAATTTCATTTATAGAATTGATTCCATGATTAACCCTGTCATTCTGATGAATGGAGACAATAGCAGCCTGGTTTTGGGAACAAGTAATTTGGGAAAGGAAGGGGTTAGAAAGTCTTAACCAGCTGTATGTCTGGAGGAAACGTCCATGGACTGAACTCAGATGCATGCACTGTTCATATGGAAGACTTTGAAGAATCACAGAATCAACTAGGTTGGAAAGGATCTTCAAGATCATCTAGTACAACCATTAACCTAACACTGACAGTTTCCAACCTGACTCAAACACCTCCAGGGATGGGGACTCCACCACTGCCCTGGGCAGCCCATTCCAACGCCTAACAACCCCTTCTGGAAAGAAATGCTTCCTAATATCCAGCCTAAACCTTTCCTGGTGCAACTCAAGGCCATTCTCTTTTGTCCTGTTGCTTGTTCCTTGGCAAGAGACTCATCCCCAGCTCTCTGCACCCTCCTTTCAGGGAGCTGTAGAGGGCGATGAGGTCTCCCCTCAGCCTCCTCTTCTCCAGACTAAACACCCCCAGTTCCCTCAGCCGCTCCCCCGCTCCCCGTACGACCTGTGCTCCAGACCCTGCACCAGCTCCGTTGCCCTTCTCTGGACACGCTCCAGTCATTCAATGTCCTTTTTTGTAGTGAGGGGCCCAAAACTGAACACAGGAATCGAGGTGCGGCCTCACCAGTGCCGAGTACAGGGGTAAGATCTAGGTCATTAAAGCAGCCCCTGCTTTAATGGATCTGCTTGTGAATAATAACTCAATACAGAACATAGAAAATTTGTTCTTCTCACTGGAAATGTGTGAGATTTTATCTAGTTTTAAAGTGAATTATTTGCTTGGGGAAATTGCATAATTGAATTACATTTGAAATATCTTCTTTGTTTTCTTTATTGCCTATGGGCATGCTAGGGAATTATAAGTAAGTGATGCAGTAAGATCATTTGCAGAAATAATTAATATTAGAAGTGGGACTTGCTTACAAGGAGAGTTAATACTGAAATATGTTAAAAAGCTATGGGAATAACACCACTCCTTCAATTAGGAGGAATTTCTTGTAATAACTTCATAACCGTGCCTTGATTTCACTGAAACACTGGTGGGAAAGTTAGTATATGAATGCTTCTGTTCAGTTTTGTGTGTCATTCCTCTGACTATTTCAGCCACAGTGCTGTCAGTTTTTCACATATCCACTATGAGCAGGGTTCCATTTTTTACATGTTGCAGGTAGAGCTGGTTTTAGAACTCTTTATGGCTGTAATGCTAATCAATAATGTTGTTAACTGAGCTACAGAAGATCTCTTTGCAGTATCCTATTAACAATACCAATGTATATAAGAATGTACTTGCAAGCAGTCTAAGGAAGATAATGTTTCTTCTCATTAGTATTTGCTATTGCAAAGGCAAATAACAAGCAGTCAGAATTACGTTTCTTCACTATTTAAAAGTCTCAGAAACAAAATAGTTTCTAAAAAGGAAATCCACTCCTTTCCCAAATGTCACAAAGCATAGACTTGAGTTATAGAGCTGACTTGTGTTTTGAACACCTAGGATGGAATTTGTCTTGTTCAGCCAAGTTGCAATTTCTTTCTGGTTCTCTCTTCCTCTGACAGCTCTTTACAGGTTCACATGCCATATGCTTTGAGATAGGAAAAAAGAACCCTGCAAAAAAACACTGATGAGAGAAAAATCATAATTTGTGAGATTTGTGACTCCATTGATACAGAAGAAATATTCTCTCTTTATGACTGTTTAAAAATATATTTCTGTTTTAAATAAAAAAGTACACTGAACAAAAGACATTGGTGACACTATTGTTAAGGGTTTTTCAGTGAGAATTCATGCAAGCAGGCAGTCATTAATGGAAACACCCTGTGGTCAGCCTCCTGACAGCTCTCCAAAATACTCCAGACAGAAGCTGGTTCTCAATGTATTGTTTTTTCATAATCCTAGTCCATGTTAAAGATGTAGGGGCAACATTAGAACACTTGCTGAGACTCATGTTGTTAGTATAGCTTAACCCTGCATAGAGAACATTAGAGACAAAACCTTAATTACAGATTTCTAGGGCAGCACAAAGCACTACACATCTAATTTCCTCCAAGTTAGACACTTCCATTTTTATAGGTATGGTCTGTAGCTGATATTTCAGCAGTTTTTTGGATTACCTGGCACTTGTCAGAAGACTTTATTTTAGAAGTTGTAGCTTTATTAAATTTTGTCTACTTGATCTGAAATTTTCACTCCTAAATATATGAATCAGTCCAGTAGGATGAGGAGCATTTCACTCAGTTTACTCTCTGAAAACAAAGATGGAGAAAAGGTATTGCCTTCCCTGGGTTAGAAGATTTTGGAAATTTTGGAATTGTCTAGTGCTTTCTATTTAAAATCTGGCAAATTTGTAGCATTTATACCAAGAATGTGTCTTATGCTGTTATGGTGAAAATGACCTAGACATTATTCCTGAATATGGCCCAGTCCAGAACTGTCTGAGACAATCCCCCAGATTGTAACTGTGAGATGATAGGGACTGTAGTCAATACTGATTCGGGAACCAGAATCAGAAACAGGGACACTGTTTTGCTAGTATTTCCTCTGATCTCATTGTTGAATGCAGACAATGAGAAAAAGATGGAAGGCCCCAGACTCGTATGAAGAAAATACAGGAGGCAGATGTGGGAGAATGATGTGGACTGCACAGGGAGAGGCAAGTGAATGTTGTCATGAAGCTGTAAGAGACATCCATGGAAGAGCGATGGAGAGACTGAACAGGGAATACAGAGAAGGAAAGTGGGCCTGGATCTGAAGTATATATGAAATATGGGTCTAATAAAGCAACAAAGTTATAGGTTTATGAGGAAGGCAGGCAAGGAAATGAAACTGAGACTGCCCAAGCTGAGTGATAGACACTTGCTCCATGCTCCTGAAGAGGAAACTGGGACAGACTGGTTGTGAAAAATGTTATGAGGACAACTGTCTTGAAGACTGAACTGTAACACATGCTGTTCTTCTAATATAGCTCATTGTGCATTTGTGAAGGTATGTCTTAACCAGTACAATAACATATAGAGTTCAAGTCTGTTCAAATTTCAAAGCACAGAGAACATGGACAGAAAGAATGTATGGATTTCCCATCATCGCTGGAAAGTAAATACTGCATTTGGGTAAGAAAAAAATATAAAACTCATAACTCTGTCCTTTGTCATCTGCATAAAATGACAGTTACGTTTCCATAGCAACAAAAACCCCTGAATGAGCTACTCACACTGCATGCCAATTAACACATCCAACTCTTTGACATGATTTTAGGTTGCTATAGCAACCATTTTTATACTAATGTATCAGGTTATCAAAATTAGTTACGAATAGTATCCAAGGCATTGTAGTTCTTGTGATTTAATTAATCTCATAATATTTTTATATATTTGCTGATTGAGAGCTTTTAAGTGTAGAGAATGTAAACCTGTGAACAAGATCCTGACCCCAGCATCACAGACGTTAGTCCAGAGTAACACCCCAGGCTGCAGGAAGTACACTCTGGAATGACATAGGTGCTGCAGGCAGGACTGTCATGGTTCTTTCTGCTTCCTCTGCATCATCATTAGCTAGAAGAGCTGGTGCTATGAATCTCAATAAATTACACAATTATGTGTAAATAGGTTATAATGTACTGGGAAACCTGATTAATTTTACGTGCAGTCATGATTTTATCTCAGAATGTAGATCTTTAGGAAGTACAGTGATCTAAAGGAACAACACTAAATAAGATCCTCTGTTACACGGAGAGTTGTCATGCAGCATGTACTTGCCTGAAGATAAGTATCTTAATCTGTTTTTTGGGGGGAGAAGAGACTGAAGAATCAAACTGTGTTCCTTTTAATTTTTTTTGGCACATATGATCTTTCTTGTTAACCATGCTCTTGGATAAATAGGACTATTTCATAGCAATGCCAACCCTCCAGTAAACTCTCCTAATCTTGCTGGTGCAGCAGGAATGTTGCTTTGTGTTGCATTCTCTGCAACTGCAGTTGACAGAGGCAGAGTGAGGTTCCACTTTTGATATTGGCAGATTACTTCACCACCTAAATCACTTCTGCAAAACTCCACCAACTTTCCCTCAATAACATTTTCCTAGACCAATCTAAGAGACAAAGGTGCTGTTCCTTCACTCTAATTGGTACTTTTCTCCCAACTCTGAGGGATTCAGTAGGTCAACAGATTTACAATTATTCCTTTGTTATGTTTTTTCAGCTTCACAGAAGTTTCTTTAGCATTTTAACAGAATCATAGAATGGCAGAGGCTGCAAAGGACCTCTGGAGGTCATCTCGTTCAACCACCCTGCTCAGACAGGATAATCTAGAGCATGTTGTCCAGGACCATGTCCAGACAGCTTTTGAATATGTTCAAGGATGGAGATTCCACAACCTCGCTGGACAACCTGCTCCAGCACTTGGTCACCCTCACAGAGTGAAAAAGTGTTTCTGTGTCCCTGAGGAACAATTCTTCAGGTTTCCCAGAAAGAAAATAAGGGTGGGTGTGTGTGTGTGTGTATACATATATATACACCTGTAATAGCATACACTTCTAAAGATGAAGCTTATTTACACAGCAACTTTTAGTTATAAAACAAATGCTGAATCCCAATGACTAGATGTCTAAATTATCTTTAACCCCCTAAAGCCAACTTGTAAAGCCTTTGTAAATGGTCTGCAAAAGAACTCCTTAAACATATTAGAACCATGACAAAACTGGTTAGTCATTAGGACTGTACCCACAATGTCTTGACCAGTTTTCTCACCAGTATGAGTGTGTGAGTGCTCAGGAGGCAGTAGTCAGTCAGAGCCCAGAGCACTCTGTATCTGGATGTTCCGGATCCTCCAGTCCTTCTCATCATTCTGCCAAGTAGTAAGTCGTCACTGGAGGTGTCTCATCTCTGTGGATTTTTTTTGACTTTTTGTTTTCCAAGGTTTACAAAGGCACCTGACCAGACATACAGCCCAAAAGTGCATGTATTAAAAAAAAGGGAGGTGAAGTGGTTCTTCCCAGACCAAAGGTCAGAACTCTTGCTCGTCAGAACTTAAGCTGTTCTAGCTTGGCCACAGATGGTAAAAGCTTACAGAGCTTCAAAACTGAGTGGACAAATTCACTGACAAATAAATACTGAGAACTTTGAATGGAAAGATACTCTCATACCACTAAATAAAACAGGGCCAAAGTACTGAAGCCAGTCAACTTTGTCCAAACTGCATAGTTACTTGGTCCCACGCTTCTTTGCTGTTTTCTGTGGTCTCAAAACATTCTAATAACTTGTTTTAGGAGGTGGGGGGTGTGGAGGTAGCTGTAAATAAATAATGTGCAAAAAGATTTGCAGCCCTCCTAGTGGTGCTTTTACTTCATGAAACTGAGGGTGTTTAATGCATACCCTGCAGTGCAGTATGAAGGCAGATATGTGTGCTGGAGAAATGGTAGAGAAAAAGCTGCAGAAAATTGGAGTCAGATTTTATACAATCTTGTTCATTCTGCAGTCCTTGGTACAAAAGTTTCTGAACAGTGTTGGAGCACTGTCTCAAAGACAGTTATCCTAAGCCAAAACCACACCTCAGGGCATACTCACAGTTAAGCATCACAGGCACTTAACAGTCCAGTGCCCAACCTTGTTCCTCAGCCCGACATAGTATGGCACTCCTAGTGCTGTAAAAGTTGCCATTTGAGAGAATAATCTTGGGGAAACATCAATGTCTTCTGGTCCCATTCCTATAATCTTTCCAAAGGTTTTACTATTGGCAGGATACTTAGCTAGATGGACTGTGGTCTGTCTGAATACAGCCATTCTCATACTTGTTAAGTTGCCCTGCATGTAGGAGCCCTGCTAGAAAGCCTTGTTCTGACACTGAATGAAAAAACTGACTCCAACTGCGCAGTAGAAATTTCCTCATTTCTAAGGACCACACTCGTTGTACTGTTCTGAACAAATTTGGCAGCTGGCTGAGATCTTTTGTTCCTGCCCACATCTTTTCTTTGGTTGAATTTCTAGGGCATCCCCACATGGCAGGAAATGAAAAAATCTTTGGAGAGCACATCATCAGCATCAACTAAGTATAATTCATAACTATTCACAGTCACAGGCTACTTTGCATCTAAAAAGTGGGTGTTCTACAGAGGGCATATTGTATTTCTATACTTTCCTGAGATGTATGAAAAAATGTCATGCTCTTCCAGCCATGACCTTAACATACATGCTTTTTAACTAATGTTGTTTTAATGTTTGACCCTTGAGCTCTGTCTTCCCTGGAGGCCTGAATCATTACCAAGATGAATGCTGCAGCTAAGTGTTTTTAGCAAGATTTGCACTGTGCTGCTTCAGTCTGCTTATAGTAGCCAGGTTGTTTTCTGTAAACAGTACTGAAGGTGATTTTGTCCTGTTACCAAATAGACATTCTTCTTTTCTCCTGAGCAGTCGTCTTGGTAAACAGCTGCAGAAGAGGTTGGAGGGGAAGAGGGAGGTGGATCCTCCAGAGTACTGTATCTGACTTCACCAATATCTCTCTGTAGCAATGGTTTTCTAGATACTTTTGATGACATTCTTCCTTGTGTTATCTTGATGACATGCCAGATGCCTGGAAGATGCAGTTTTTTTACCATGACAACAATGATACAAACATTCAAGTAATGTCTTGTCAAGCTCAGGTACATCCATATAGGAAACCACCTTAGAGAGGTGTAGTGTGGTGCAGATTTCTGCCTAGGATGTAAGGTATGGTATGTACAGTATGGGCTAATTTACCTTGTTGTCTAGCACTCCATGCCCTATGGGTACATTGTAAATGGCTAGTGCACTGTAAGAAAGTGCCTTTTCAGATGGCCATTAAGAAAAGGTCAGAAAGGGACAGGACTACATGGAAGGGATATTAATGGCAACAAACAAAAAGCAGAACAAACAAAAAAACAACTTTGAGTGTATGCACACATGTGTTTTTTTTTTTTTTTTCTGTAGATATAAATGGCTTTACTGGAGTGCTTGGAATAATTACCACCTTATTATGTATTACATCATCAAGACATGAAGGTCAGGCTACAGGCAAGTATTAGTTTTGGGAACAGTTCTCCTCACTCCTGAAACCTGTTGAGAAGCCGCAAGGCAACATGGCCTTTTAGGTTAGAGTAAACCTCTGGGTTGTCTTTCCTGTCTCCTTGCTCTGTGTCAGAAGTATCAGGAGCAGATGCACAAACAAACACATATTCCTAAACCATAATTTTTTTTTTCATTTTTTTAAAGAAAGCTCTGTTAAATTTAATAAATCCACTGTCTAGATAAAATTGCATTTATGGAGATTATTTCAGTCCCTCTTCCCTGTCTGTTGGAGAAACAGAGCAGATAAACACATGCCAGACCTGAAAACTTTGCCATGGCTAGCTTTGGTTCAGTATGGTGTGACACTGACAGGAGCTCCCAGAAGATGAGATTTTGATCCTTTGATGATTTCAGAGCTATGTATTAATGCACTAGGATGTCTTTAGCTTCTCACAACAAACACCTTAGGACAAGCAGCTCCAACTACCAGTTTCTGTTCTCTTCCTTCTGCTATGAGCAAGTGGCTCAGGCTGGCACTGCACACTGGACAGGAACACAATGGAGTTGTGCTGGCAGAAAAATTGGGAGACTTGTAGTAGCAATGCTTGCCCTCTGCACTGAACCCATGAAAGAAGATGCAGGCTTCTTTAGGGCAGCTGGTATCCCACAGGCACATGCTGGATACAGCTATGAAATCTTCAGCACAGCAGCTGCAACCATGTTAGTAAAAAGTTTTGTGTGCAAAACATCACTCCTTACTGTTCTCAGCAGGTTGCATTCACCTTATTGGCTAAAGCAGTACTGGGGGATAACAATGAGGTCAAAAGACTCATCTACACTATTGCAACACCTGTGAGACCTGCTCCAGAAGGACCCTGCTTAGATTCACAGGTGTAACTCACTATAACCCATCAAAGGACTCACCATGTAGCGTGGGCTTACCTGCAGAAGAGATGGTGCCCTGCACTGGGTGTAAATTCCAGCTCTCCCACCTGGTCCTGCTCAGATGATGTTAGATGTGAAGGATGGCATGGGATTCTTACAAATGTCTTCACACAAAGGGCTGAAATGTCACCTATTGAGAAGGCAAATGAAATCTGATTATAAGAAACTGGTTCTAAAATAATAGTTTACAGAAGTAATTAAGGACATTTTTATCGCCTGTTTTTCTACTACCTGATTTACAGCCTTTACTTGAAATGTTTTACAAGTATTTGTCATGTTTTGTCCCAGCACAGAAAAATAAAGTTCCTGACTGGTCTCATGAAAATTTGTGACTTAGCACCTCTAAGATAGAGCACTAGATTTCAGTGTGAAAAACCAAAATGAAACAAAAGGCTTCCTCAATGAGTTATTAAAATACAGATGTTATTTTATAGGAGAACACTCCCCTCGGTATTGTAGAACAAGAAATAGCTAGAGCCAAACTCTTAATTCAAGTTGCAGACATTTGCTGTTAGAACAGAGCAATAGAAATGTGATAATGATTAACCCAGATGATTTTTTTAAAATACACATGGAGTTCTATTGAGATTACAAAGGTTTTCTTCAACAGAGAAGTTACCAGGGGTAACTGCTTTTTCATGACAGGAAATAAATACTGTAGCAGCCTTTAAATACTTCCCCTTGATCTATCCATCTTTGATATAGTGAATAGGTGGAAGATTTGACATGAAATATTGAAAAATGTCATCCTGATTGTTCACTTCAAATTTCATACACCCTGCTGTGATAGTTTATACATCCTCCCTCACACAAAAATATGGAAAAGAGAATACAGACATAAGTTAGAACACCCTTAGGGAAATATTAAGATGTTATGTTATCATTGGTAAATTTAAAGGTGTGGGATGTACTATTTTCCCTTGATATTGTTTCTGATATTGTATTTTTGAGTTTTCAGAAGAAACACATTATTCTACCATTTGGGAATTTATACTGGATCCAATCAAACAAATGCATTTTATAGTAGTGAAAATAATGCTGGAAGATCATTCAGCATATCTTAGTACATTTATTATGCATTTAATAGTATCACAATTAGTTAGCATTAAATAAATTTTGCTGTTAATATTACCACAAACTGAGCACACTTATGTAAACTGACAAATTAATTATGGGTCTAGGAGATTCCTTCAAGGCCAAAAAATATGTCAGGTAACAACAAATCCAAGGGGTACTAATCTTCAGTTTCCTGGCCAGCATATAAAAGCCTTACTTTTAACCTTCATATATGCAAGAAATACCTTCTTTGTTCAGATATAAACATTACTGGAAGAACATTTTATTTCAATTAAGATTCTTATAAAAGCAAACATGAACCACTGTTGAGATGTGTGGCATACTTCTCACGGTCTCCAGGAATTAAAACTTCTGGTTCTAATTACAGTCTTGGAAAATTAATTACTGAGTTGGAAAGTAAATGTCTGAGTACCCCCAATGGTTCTGGTAATGTCGTACATTCGTCTTTATACACAGGCCTTGATATCTTCAAAGTTTTGATGAATGGACCAAAGCAAATTTCCTAAGGGTAATATTTTCTTTGGTTTGGGAAGCTGGTTTCAGCCTGTAGTTCATTTATTGTGAGTTCTCAGGTATTCCATGAGCATTACTTGAGGCTTTGAAGAAAAGAGATTTGACAAGTGTATTAAGGAGCTCTAGGCTACAGTAAAAATTTGCTTCATCTGCAATGTTTTTCTGAAAATTGATGATAATTATAATAATAGAAGAACACTTAGAGGATTTTTTTCTTCACTCTGCTGAGTACTGTGGCCTATGCCAAGAAAAACAAGCCTGCAATAATAAACTAATTAGTCTCACTAGCATTGACTAAACTATGTAAGTACTTAACATTGTTTTAAATCATACTATTCAGTACCTTGCAGAATTCATCACAATATGGCATTAGTTTAGTCTCAGAAATAGTGAAGTTACACCAGATGTAAATAAGTGCAACTGAAATAAAACTTTTTTCATCACTCTGTTAGTGAATATTAGCACATGATGTTCTATTGAAATTGGGCTGTTGTGCAGCAAAGAATATAAAATTCAAGGGAACAGTGAGACAATGAGAAAGCAGCATTACTTAAGAATGAGGATGGGGTTGGTATTTGAACTGGATTAGAGATATTGTCTTATGTCCTGCTGCAAATACTCTGAGGATGATAAATGCCAAGTAAGAAATTCTGCTCCCACAAAGCCCATGCAGGCACATCTGGACCACTGAGAGTCTCACAAACTCTGTGGCCAGAAGAAAACATCATGACCAGGCTCTTTCCCACCCCACTTTCTTCCCTTAGCACCCTTGCAAATGATATACAGACAAATAATATCTCCCAGAAGCTGCAAATATCCAGCCTATATTGCTATATTTAAGTACATTTTTCAGACAAGACATTTGACGTTTTTCTTTTAAAGACTTCAACATACAGTGAGTTAATTGTCTTCCTCTATAAGCTTTTTCATATGCCTAATTGCTCTTCAAAGACTTCTCAGGAATTTTCCTTTTATTCCAAAGTTAAATTTTTCCAACTTGACTTCTTGCTACCGAATTTTTTAATGACTTTTTCAGCAAGGCTGAGAATGTCCTGTCTATCAAACCCTTTCCATCTACAAGTACCTGTCACACACAATGGCCAAGTTACATGTTTGCCTTTGCTCTGATTAACTGAATATGTTTGCTTTCTTAAGTCTCATATTATACAGTTTGTTTGCAGCAACAATTTCTCTGTAAACACATTTGTGAACCAATTTATCTTTAACAAGGACATTAAGCTTAACCCTGCTTTAATTGGAGTGCTGGTTTTGTCTTTGTGAAGATGAGAGTAAAGAGCCCTAAAAGTATTTGAGCTATGAGGACCTCACGGATTAAACCTCTTGTGTCTAATATTTTTTCTGTTTAAAGTCATTCCATTTAAGTGAACATTTGTGATGAAATAAACAATGAATCCATTTTTTCCAGAACCAAAACCTATAAAATAACTTTTCTATTTTCTGCTTAGGTGTAGTATTAGAATAAGAAAAGATTTGTTAGTGAAAAATTGGGAAAAAGTCAGAATCTTGAGGCATGTGGGAGGGACCTGATCAGGGACTAGGGAATTTGATGGTCTTCATGACACCACGAGTAGGCTTTTGGAGGCAAAGATGTTTATGGCTGGGTCCAGGTTTGAGAATTTGTCCCTATTTCACAAATGTGTTCACAATATGATACAACTTCTATTTCTTGCCAAACATAGCACCGGTAATATGAAACATTCTTATGTCAATAAAAAAAGGGTGAGCAGCTAGTTTGCAACATATTGTCCCTGTCAGAAATATCTGGATACTTTGTATTAGAGTCCTTTTTTAGTCAAACTTTCCCTGGCATGTGTAGGCATGGGTTTTCTGTGGGGAAGAAAGGATGCGATCAGAATCTTTTTTTAGCTAGTCTATCCTTTGCTGTGCTGTACCATGTGATGTTTCTTCAACTGTGTGGCTGTGCAGCTCTCTTTCCTGTGCTCAGTTTGGAGCATTATGTGTACATACCCCAATTTATTCTATACTTCCCTGGGTAAAGTAGACATTGAAGGTAGCAGTTTGCATTTCTTATCTATGGATTGTAAATATGCACAGTGTTAGTCAAGTTCATCACACTGATATAAAATCAGGGGGCAGACACTGAAATGGGAAGATTTAAACTACTCATTTGAGTCTTTTAATTTTATTAATTTTACTATGGCATCCTTTAAAAATGCTATAACTTGTAATTCATCACTAATTTCCTGTTCTATGCCACTACTAGGCAGAGGGACCAATACTGGAAATTTACAGCCCTCTTAAGTTTTGTAGCAATATTATAGAACGTGTTTTTTTTGCTTCTATTTTATTCCATTGTGAGAAACAACTTACGGCAGGTTTGTGAGAGAAAATGTTCAGAGACCACTAAGGACCTAGCAGAACTGACTGGGAGGAGCTTTGTTCCCGCTGCTGAGCTGCTATATGTATCCCAGGTTTGACCTCCAACTTACCAGGAGCTACTGTAGACCTGGCTTCTCTAGAGAAGAATTTGCTACTCATACCAAGTGATATGAATCTTTTCTAACACTAAGAAAATTCCCACCAACACCTGAGGCCTGATAAAAATGTCATGGTATTCAAGGGGGAGATTTTCCTTCTATTTCAGGAGACGTTGGGCAGCATTTAGTGAAACTACCTCCAAATTAATTTACACTGGAACAAGAAACACAGTCTAGATGCATTCTCTGAAAAAAAACAATGCATTAAATTAACCTCTTGTGTAGGAACGATCTAAATTTTTTGAACATACAATTTGGTTTTTACACCTTTTCTCCATTATTCCCTTCTAGGAAGATAATTTCACCTCTCTTGTTTTATATCTACTTCATTAAATTTATGATCAAATATGTCAAATGTAAATGTATGCACTTGAATGCCTAAACAAAAGACAGATGCTAAACAGCACAAAAAGATATTTAGAAAACTCTGATTTTTCATATCATATTAGCTGTAGGTTTATTTTTTGCTACAAATTTACTAACTGAAGTTTTCTTAAACTCCACAGTCTTGATTATATCTCTTTACAATGCAGACAGATATTTCATTTTGAAAAAGGTTAGTCTGAAGCTTATTTGCAGTTTCTAAATTTTTTATAAATGTAGTCATATCAGGTTATGTGATTACTAAAATCAAATTTATGTTATGAATATGAGAGATAGTGAATACTATAAATTACAATAAACATCAAATGAAATTAGAGAATTGTGGAACTAGAAGGGGCTTGGAAGGATGATTTCCATCAAATATAATCTATTGGAAGCATCTTAGAAAATTGTAGAATTGTTTTTTCCATTTTGGGTGACTGTGAGCATGAATTCAGTCTAGCTGATTTGACTTTGAGAAGTGAAAAATTATTTTAGAAGAAGGAATTAAAATGGTGTTGCTGTGATAAAAAAAAAAAAAAAAAAAAAAAAAAAAAAAAAAGAGACATTAGGACTCCTAACAGTAAGATTAATCTCATGTAAATTTAGCTGTCTAGAAGTATATTCCAAGTTAGTTGTCAAAACCAGACTTCTGAAACAGGCACTAGTGGATAGAGACTCGTTTATTTATCCTGTTTCCTTTAGACCTTCTAAAATTTCTCACTTTACATATGCACCCTTGATCATGCTTCCTTGATGGTTTTTGTACATTAGATCTTCCAAATAAGTTGACTGAAAGGATTAATCAAGTTCCTAAGAGTTTAAGAAACCTTAAAAATGTGGAATCACTTTCAATTTTAACTTCTGCAGGAGCTGTGAACACACTGTGGTAGTTCAGCTGCCACCAGGTGTGTTAACTGTGACAGCAATGAAGAAAAACACTATGGCAGAAGCTTACCAGGTTTTACTCTTTAGCCTTGTTCATGATTAGAACTGTTTCATTTGAAGAAATTCTGACTGATTTATCTTTCTGTTTCTCCTCCTTGTTTTTCAGCAGTTTATTTAAGAAGCAAGAGATGTACCAAGAATGCTCACACAGAAATCAGATTCTTAACTGGAAAACTCATGTATCCTCACCTCTGAGCCATGTGATAGGGTGACAAACAAAAAATGTAGGAGTTTACTAATATCGGGAGTCCTATGAACAGATCTTAAGCTGATGTCTTTCATCAGGAGTGGATATGGAAATACAGACTCTTTACATGCTGGGCAGGATTATTAATTGTGAATTTACTGGGTCTTTCTTTGTTCATAGTATTAAGGAAATCGGTTGCAAGTAGGTGTAATTGTCCAGCGATATTATGCCAGTTCCTTATCATGGCTGGGGTAGCGGTTAAGCAGTGTCTGAACTTAGGGACCAAGAGGAACAGAGCTGCTGAATGCTGTTGGGAATGAAATTCTTCCAAGCATTTCAAAAAGGAAGAGATTCTGGGAAATTTAAAGGTGACAGTCAAAGCCATTATGAAGTTTAGGTGCCTCCAGAGTTATGTAGCAATCAGAGAACAGGTTTCAGAATGGAAATTTTGAATATAAAGACCTTCATTCTGCCTATATCCCATTTTGGATATTTAAGGCTTGGCTTGGTCCAAGTATCTAAGAAAATAGGGCAGGTCTTGGGGCAGGGTGGCTTGTAGGTACTGAAGCACTGGAAGGTTTCAGAAGCTGAATCAAATGCATGGTAGCAATGCAATGCAAATTAACAGGCCATGTGTCATTGTATTTTCTCATGCACTGCACTCCCTTCACCTTTGTCATTTCACTGTTTAATGATCCACAGCTCAGCCATACCAGCTGAGCATATAAGAGGGCTACAGTGTATATAAGTCGCCTCAAGGAAAGTGGGCATAACTTTTCCCCCAGGGAAGGTGGTCCAGGTTTATATCTTTGGGTTTTTTCTGCACTATAAGTATACTTCTGTATTTGTGTACACAGAAGGCAAGCAAAACTCTACGTGAAGTTTTGCTGGTCACAAGTATGACTGATTTCTAGTTGCTTTCTGATTGGGTTACACTCATGTCAAAAGAAGGAGCTGTTCACAGTCACAACAAATGTTTTCTTTAGCCCACATGGGTTTTGTAGGCATTTTGAAGCCTTTCATTTTTAGATTTTAGTAAAGAGAAAGGAGCACAAATATATTTCCTGTGAAAAGTGCTCAACATTTGAAACTGGACATGCTTTTATAACTTTCTTTCCCTTTCAGATTAAGAAGCACTGTTATCTTTTCAACAAATAATTTGTTAGGAAACCCTCAGCTATGCCCAATTTGAGTGGATAAGAATGAGAGAATTTTAGCCACACCAGTACAAAACCCCCATCTTTTTGAACAACAAATCTGATTACATTAAGCATATTCTTTCTTTGTAAATTCTTCATAGCAAGAGAGATTAGCATTAAAATTATTTTTAACTGACTGAAAGCCTGGAGGAAGAAACATCTGTACATTCTGGGGAGGTTAAAATGTCTTTTGCTGTTTCTGTCCAGACACAAAAGCATCCAATTCAACTGCACAGTTCAAGAATGCAGGTGAAGAGTTTAGCTTTTCTATTTAGTTAATTTGTTTTCTGACATGTGACTTGAGCTGAACATGTTGGCATAAATTCATTGCAGCTTATTCTGTAATTATCCTTCCCACTGTAACTGGGGGAGAAAACAGCATGCTTTCTCAAGAGCTCCTTTAGTAACATTCCTTAATGACAAACTGAGACTGTATCTGAGGGCAAAAGAATGAATCAAACTGGAGGCACATTTTCTGCAGACAGAATCAGTAAAGGTCAGTTGAGCAAAGCCAAAGAGCTCACAGTTTCTTTGAATTTAAATCTCCTCTATCTACTTGTACTTGAGAAATAGTCAAAATGGCGTCTTATAAAGTCAAGGCTGATATTTCCCTGTTGATATTTTTTCATATGTCTTAAAGATAGGTTAGCACAACAGCCTTGCGCTGCATAAATCTGGTGCAAACCTTGAACAGCAAAGCCCACTGGACGAATGAGACACCATTTTTATATCACTGTACCTTATTTTCCTCAACCTAAGACTTTGTATACTGAGGACATACCCACAGGTCAACTGATTTAAAGACTACCAAGGCCGTCATCATAGCACTGGCCATGTGATTTCACTCAATTTTCCTGTATGGAAGTCAAGCTCATAAAACCATAGCTCAGGGCAGGATGTATCTGTTCCTGTTTATTCTCTACCAAAGGCTGGTTTTAATGGGTATGTATGCAACAAACGGCCTTTTATTTTACAACTTATAACAAACCACAAAATCTGATATCTGTAGCCCCAGTCCAGCTGGGGCTGAAATTACTAGTTTTGCCTGGATTTTAATCCTAGCAATGGTAATTCACACAATGAACAGCTTCTTTAACAGATTAGACTACATAGGCAATGCACAGAGATCACTGATAATTGCCAGTGTTTTTCATGGAGATTACACCTTTTTCCTCCACATGGGTTTCCACTCTCAACAACATCCAAGACTGGCAAGGATTGTAGCTTTTAGTAAGTGCTGGCCATAGGGACAGATCAGCCTCCAACTTAATGCTCCAAGCCAATCTCCTCTTAAAAGTGTTGCTTTATTGTTTATTCTTAGGCTTTTCATAGAGAATATACTAACCATTAGGGAAGCAGTTGTGTGGTGCTCTGCTCTGCCACTGTACATTGCCTGTGGCAGTCCTCAGCTACTCTTGGTATTTGTGACTGGTACACTATGGCTGGCTGGGTATCTGCCCTCCACAGTGCCACAACTCACCACATCACTCCGTTGCTTTCCTTCTGCCAGGCTTATGGAGAAAGTTCTGTTGTAGATTACTGGATTTGCAAAACTAATTTCCTGGCAGTAGATCAGCTCATGTGCATTTACTTGCCCTGACTGTGGCCAAGAGCTACTGCTCTTTATGAAAGCAGAATTTGTTTTTCATGACTCGGTATAAGCTGCTGCCAGGACACATTGGCAGCATTTTTTTATTTTTTTTTTTTTTTTTTAAAAAAGTGATGCTCTGAGGCTAGGAAAATGGAGGCAACAGTTCCCAGTCAGGAGCAATTGAGCCTCAATGAATGAATGGGGATGGAAGATGCCTGTCATGAACTACAGTTGCTAGGTGAGACACACGCTATCACACACTTCTGGAAACCTGCTGTACTGAATGACACAGTAAACACCAACTCAGCTAGAATGCTTTAATAATGGATGGAATAGGCAAAACATTAATGTGAAATATTATGATTAATATTGTGGGAATATTATATTTTTCTGAAATATTAATGACACTACATGAGGATCCTACCCCACTGTCTTGACAACAGAGCAGATGAGAACACATGGATGTGACAACCAATACCAAGATGTTATTCCACTCTTGGCAGAAGTGAACAACCTCACAGCTTGTGGCACCTATTTGGGGGTTGGCAAGCTTCATGCTAGTGGTAGTCATAACTATTTGGAGGCACTGAATGCTGTGCTCACTTCCATCGAAAATAATGGAATTTGCACAGATGACCTTTCCAGCATGCTCTATGTGATTAATAAGGTGCATTCCCATCCAGCCCTTTCATTACAAAGCACTACATAAGGCTTTTGGATTGCTTTTGAGGATTCATAGACCACTAATTCAGAACACTGCCAGACTCATGATTATGATCACAATCATGAAGTTGTAAAAGGCACCAAACCAGTTAGGATATTTGGTCAGTAGAAACAAAGTTAATAAATAGGTAAATCCTGGAGCACCAAGGCAGTTGCCTTATATTTGTACTTATATCTATATGTAATATTTGTGCATGTCGTATTTCCCCTTCAGCTTTATTAAATTTTGCTGATACCAAAAAAGCATGCCAGCTTTTGTTAAAGTGAGATAAAGTGAGAAGTTCAAACATTAGGTGGTTTCTTATCAGTCTTAGCCATCATAACTATCCCTATCATGTCTTTTTCTGATATATTTACTAAGAATTAGCATGATGCCTCTTCCAATATCTGAGTTTATAATCAGCCAGGTCTCCTCTGTTCCCCACTCCAGTTGACAGTAAACCAAATGCTGTCTCACCTTTTCCATGTAGGTAGGATTGGGGCAGAGGAAACGGGTATCTTTGTTTTCATTGACTTTCTTCCTGGTTGGCGTAGCTCTATGAGAATATAAGCTACTCTTATCTCAATAAACATTATTCCCTTTGCTTTTTCATTTTGGCACTAAAACTTCTGCCTGTTTACAATTTTTCCTGCAGAAAGAAGTAATCAGCCAAATGTGTAAAAAGTCTTTGTATAGGCAGGAATAGATGAGAGACCAGTTACTTGTTGTCAGGGTAAGAATGATGTTATGAGACAGACTGCTGCAGTTTTAAATGATGTTGTAGTGCTGCTTATTTCAGAGCAAGATCAGTGACTCCAACAGTGGGAGAGAAATCCCCTATGAGTATCACGTGCACTGCTTAATTTTTCAGATGGACAACATGGAGTAGTTACAGGGACAGCAAAAAGAAGCTTATCCCTGAAAGATACCTTGGAATTTGTTTCTGTTGCTGGATGTTGCTGCAGCTGATGTATGTTCCTTTATATTTGTCTGACACTTTGAACAGTGTGAAAAGGAGAATTAGGAGTTAGAAGGAGATGAGTGGAATACTTATAACTGCCAGAAGGAACCTATGCAAATATTCTGCAATACCCTTTGTAATAACAGCAGCTATTGAAGACTTATGTCATGATTTTTCTGCTTTTCCCTTAGCTATCTGGCTGCAAGAGAAGACTGGTTGTAGCTGGCAGCCTGTTCTAAACTTAGTCTCATACTTGATCCACAGATGAGTTCTGACTTTAAGAGAGCTCATGATCTTTTAAAAATGCATCAATTTATCATAAAAATGGCAGCTGGATAGAAAAGGAAATTCTGTCCCTGATTTCACCCTGGCTTCTCTCTGTAGTACTGTATAGTTGTCTTGATACTGCATTCTTCCCACAACTGCTTAGACCTTCTAGATCCAGTGCATGCACTCTCTTTCTAGAGCTCAATTCTGAGTTTTTTTCCATTTGGTTCAAAGTCACACGAAGAGACCAAGGTATTTGTACCACCAAACAGCTGCACTTTGAACCATAAGCACCTGTGGGGCCACTACTCCATATGAAACACTGAAAATACATGAAACACACTATAAGCAGAGTAAGACCAAAAATGTTATGAAGTAGGAAGTGAAATTCTTATCAAGAACATCTGGGACATCTGCAATTAGACATGGTGTCTCAGGCAGTTGTGAGAAAAATAACAGAAGATAAAAGATACCTCTTGGCCTTCTCAGGACTCCCATCAGGTGTCTGGTTTGACACATGGTGTGTGTGTGCATTCTACATTAAGAAAGTAAAGATTTTCAAAAGGCAGTGAATATGAACCAAAGACAAGATGTTGCACTAGGAAAGCAGAAGTACTCAGATGTGTAACATGAAGGACCATTTGGGGAGACAAACTGTTAAATTGGAACATGTCTCACAGCTATGGCTTGAGCTGCAAATGCATGGGAATTGACTTAATGAAGCAGTCTGCCTCATCAAAGGAAGCTGCTGAATAAATCTTAGGTTGTTAACAACATACCAAGGTCACATACCCTCAAGAAAAGCTACTGCCTGAAAAATAAATGTGAAAGTGCCTGGGCTCAAATTATCCTGCAGCAGGGGGTAAACTGTTCAGGCAGCAGCATGCTGAGGTCTGTAAAGGCATCTAACTATGCTACGCACTGAATGGATTGCTTCACAATTGTCAAAAACTTTAAACAAGTCTATATATGGGACATGAAGGGCATTCTTGAGAAGCACTTTTGTGCTTTCAGTATTTACAATGCTTTTTGGTATGCCTGAAAAAAAACTTAACGCTTGCTAGGTTAATAATATAAAGCAAGAATAGGAACAAAAGACATATCAGGTGGTCACACTTGGTGAGATGGAGATTTCAGCTTCAGGGAAGAGAAGGGATGTCTTCATCAGAAACTGTGAAAAAAAAACCAAAACCAAAAAACAGTTAATTGCTCAGAAAAATATTTTAATTTGTTAGGTCAAGCTCAGAGTCTTCCACTGTAATACTGACTTATCTAGGATGTTAAATAGATCTTTGTTTGCCATCAGAAAAATCTATGTAGGAAGAACATTTGGTAGCAATCAGGAAAATTATGTGAAAATAAGAGATTGAAAAGAATAAAATACTCTAAAAAAGCCACACATACTTGGATTTGCCTCACTGCTATGCATCAGTGCTTTGGTTGCAAATGAGAGATGGCAGTTGCTGATATCCAGTAGCTATTATTTGTTAAATGCATGGACAAGAAAGGGTTACTCTCATAAAAGGCTGCATTGTGGGTGCTGATCTTTATCTTTCCCATTTTCCAGACACATGTAGTTCTCTTGTTCAAGAAGAGTTTCCCACCAGTCATTTTCTTGAGTTTGTGTTCATCATGCAAATATATTAATAGATTGTAAAATGGATTGGTGTAAGAGACAAAACCTGTGATTAGGGCACCTGTCTGCAGGGGGAGTTCTTGGTTCTAGTCTTTGGTCCCAAATTAATTTCTGTGCTTTACATGCAGCAAGAGCAGCAAGAAGCCTTCTTTTCAGCTAGTTTTCTCAACCAATAGGGTTTTGTAAAATTCTGTGGAGACCCTGGCCCAGTGACATTGTGTAAAGATGCTGCACTGTGGCATCCAGTGCAATACAGAGCTGTGAGGCATCACCACAGCAATGTGCTGGAGTGCTGACAAGCTGAGTTTGGACCTAAATCATGCTAACTAATACTATGCTCTTGTATGTCAGGAAGATATTCTGATTCAGTCCGGCACTGGCTGGCAACCCATCAGACATCTCGAGCTTGTGCTCTGTTGCCACTGTTGGCTACAACCAAACTATTGTTAAACTTTGTCTTACCTGAGGGAAACTGAGATACCCAGAGAGCATTCTGTGAAAAACTTGACTGCTGTCCAGGAAATTAATGTATTTTGTTGTATTTGAATAGCCTGAAGGAAACAGAAAATTAGCTTCTTTTATTTCATAGGCTAAATCACCTCTTTCCTTTTGCCAGGACAACTGAAGAGCTGCAAAGGTGAAGACAAGCTTCCATTCTTGGTAATCATAAGTGCCCTTTAACACCAGTGAGCTGTAAGTAACTGATGTTTATTTAGTAGATATAGTTTGAAAAGAACAGGACTTCTGGATTTTTCCTAATGAAATATTGCTAAGAAATTTTCACTTCAACCTCTCATGTGGCTTCACTTGTTTTGTACTTTGCCAAAAGCCTGTTCTGACTGGTCACTATCAATTTTATACATCTTGAATGACTTCTCTAGATACCTTTAATATATCAGTTACTAATTCCACCTTCATTTCTCTGTGGACCATTGAAACTTTTTCCTCTGCAGTTAACAAGGTCTTACATCTGTTGTTTAATATAATCTCATTTTTAATTGCATCCAATTACATACAGGGAACTTAAGATCACATTGTATAACATAATACCTCTTTTCTCCTTGTAAAAGTTTAGGGAAATTTGTTTGCTTTTAAGTTTATAGTCATGAATTTAAAAATATGACTGACTGGCTATCACTTTTTTGGACATATTCCATCAGTTTGGAAATACTCTCAACTTTTCCAGTTCCACAGATAGGAATTAAAGGCAGATCTGAATGATTTCCATTGTGATATACCTGTTCTACCAAAACAAGTTGGTATATATACATATACATACATACATATATATAAACGCACATTAATCTCAGGACCCTTGTAACAAAATCTTCTGTTTCTAATAGCATCCAGGGCTAGTAGCTCTAGTTGTCTACGACTTCAGGTAAAAAAGATGAAATGTGTGTAGCAGCAGCTGAAAGACATATTATTGGGACAATGTTTATCTGCCTAGCTAAGGTCATTGCACTGATCAACAATAAACTACTTAAAAACAAATCAGTTTCTGCTTTATTTGTGCCTCTGTTAAGTGGTCCACAGCATATTTCAAGATGCAGGCATAGATAACAAAAACATTAATTGGTTTATATAAATGAATGCAGATACAGGTTAATACTGCATGCTTATGTTCAATTGTGTTAGCAAAGAATACCGATGTACCTTCTCCTACACCCTGTTTATTCATTATACTGTCTATATCCAAAACTGAGACCTAGGGGCTCTGTCTTCTACAAATGAAACAAAAAACCTTTGAGGCAAACAAATGGTGTATATTGTCAAAGTAATATTGACTTTTTTTTTTTTTTTTTTCCAAATTTAAAGCTTTATTTTAACCTAATTTCTTAAGTTATCATTACGGTCGAGGCAATCCCAAGCACAAATTCAGGCTGGGTGATGAGTGGATTGAGAGCAGCCCTGTAGATAAGGACTTGGGAGTAGTAGGGGATAGAAAACTGAATATGAGCCAGCAATGTGTGCTTGCAGCCCAGAAAGACAACCGTGCACTGGGCTGCATCCAGACAAGTGTGGCCAGCAGGTTTAAAGGAATTATTCTCCCCATCTGCTCTCATGAGACCCCACCTGAAGTGCTGTGTCCATAAGATGGACATGGACATGCTTGAGTGGGTCCAGAGGAGGCCACAAAGATGATCAGGGAGCTGGAGCAGCCACCTTATGAGGACAGGCTGAGAGAGTTGGGTTTGTTCAGCCCAGAGAAGAGAAGGCTCTGAGAAGACTCTGTGTCATAGGGTCCAGTGCATAAAGGGGGTCCACAGGAAAAATGAGGAGAGACTCTTTATCAGGGAGTGTAGGGACCTATCCTACATTACAAGAGGCAATGGTTTTAAATGGAAATAGAGTAGATTTAGATTAGGTACAAGAAAGAAAATATTTACTGTGAGGCTGGTGAGGGACAGGAAGATGTTGCCCAGAGAAGCTGTGGCTGCCCCCTCCCTGGCAGTGTCCAAGGCCAGGCTGGACGGGGCTTTGAGCAACCTGGTCTAGTGGAAGGTGTCCCTGCCCATGGCAGGGGTTGGAGCTAGATGATCTTTGAGATCACTTCCAACCTAAACTATTCTATGATTCTATGATCATTTTAATTGGAGATGAAGCCTTAAAAGTTCTCTGTTTAAAGATAACATTTTTATCAGGACATAAGCCTTTCTGTTCGTCTGTGCTATATTCCAATGATATTAGTACATGTAAAGCATGTAAAATCTCCTGAATGTGGATACAAAAGCATGTAAAATCTGCTTTGTAACAGGTGAGGGGAAAAAAAGTGCTTTTGATCTTAAGAATTGCACATGCAGAATTCTGTGTTAAGGCAGAAAAAGATGTTGTTAATGAGAATCCTTCACTAAGACTGCTATAAATAGAACACCTACATGATCTATCTATCTATCTATCTATCTATCTATCTATCTATCTATCTATCTATCATTTTGTATCATAAATAAACGTGTCTTTGGCCAAAGTAAGCTCTCTTTCCAGCAATCCTGACTGGGTCCCTGTGCAAAGCAGTCACCAGTCCATCTTATATTTCAGTGCTCTTGCTCAGTATGTCTCCTGTGTAAGTCTGATAAGGCTAGATCCAGGAATAAATTTAAGCACATGTTTATCATTTCAGGTCTTTAGTCTTCAGAGATGAAGGTCATCAAGGCCTTTGCAAGACTTGACATTGAACTCTGGAGGCCCAAAGTGCTATGCACCACTGTTTCCAGCTGCTAAGCTTCACAGGGCTCATAGAAAAACTCTGTGTATGCAGGTACCCAGCAAGGCTAGCATCAGTTGAGAGCAGTATGCCTCCCTACTCTCCCCCAGGGTGAATTTTGTCCCCCCTTGCCACTGCAAGGCCAGGTCTGCAGTCCGCAGGCATGCTGAGACAGAACACACTGAACTGAGCCTCTCAGAAACCACAGGCAGAGAAGCCAGCACCCACCTCCACAACCTCACAGCTAGGGCTCTTAGCTGGAAGAAAGTAAGACTAGGCTTCAGTCCATGCTCTGGGAATATTTAAGTACTATTTTTGTATTAACTATTAATCAGAGAAAAAAAACCAGAATTTCCGTCTCCCATTGTCTGCCCTAATGAGGCTATAGGGTCTTTCTCAAGATCTCTTTTTGTCTTCATGAATATTTCACCTGTGGACCAACTAAAGTAGTAGTGCATGATGAAGTCCAGCCCTGGAATACCTCCCAGCCAGGTAATGCAGTGGAAACGTTACTTCACACTGCCCAGAGGGCGAAGGGACAGGAACCTGTGCTTGCCTCCTCCTGCGTGTTTGCTCTAACACCAGGCAGCTGAACAGAAGCCCAGTCAGGATATGGCTCCCCTCTTGCTTTCTGAAACAGACCCTCTGTCAGCCAGATCAGGCAGCTTACTGAACAACCTGGCCTCAGCTGTGCTAAACATTCCCTGTGCCTTCAAAGAGAAGAGAGTAGCTGGGCAGTCCCAATGCAAGGCACGAACCTTGCCAGGCGGCAGCTGTGAGCCTATGCCTGAGCTTGGAAAAAGCAGTCACTGACTTTGTGTTTTCCTCATGCAGCTGTCATTTTGTTTGATTACATGGTTTCACCTGCACACCCCATTCTTAATTTGGGTTTCACTGACTTTCAAGCCTTCCTTCTGTGTTTTATGCCAGTGCCTGTTTAATATTTCTGCATTATTTGCAGGCGGCAATGTTTGATTGCAGAGGGTTTCAGAGGTGAGAGGAGTCTGGGGCTGCCCCATTCTGGACACAGCCAGTCCCAGTTGGTTCCAGCCAGCTTCAACAGACTCACCACAGTACATAGCTGAGCCCCTCAGCCAAGACGGTGATGTCGCAGGGAAAAGTGTATTTCAGAAAGGGCAAAAATACCAGGGAGCAGAGAGGAGTAAGGAAAAAAAAAAAAAACCAAGTGAGAAGCAACAGCATGTACACCAACACCAGGGAGGGAGGCAGAGTAGGAGGTTCTCCCTGTGACAGAGGAGGTATTTTCCTGAGGCCCGTAGAGAGGACATCGTGCTGGAGCAGATATCCACTCTGCAGCCTGTGAAGGAGTCCATGCCAGAGCAGGTAGATAAGCCCTGAAGGAACTGCAGCCCCTGGGAAACCCATGCTGGAGCAGGTTTATCCTGAAGGACCGCAGCCCATAGAAAGGATCCACTTTGGAGCAGAAGAAAAGTGTGAAGACAAAGGAGTGGCAGGGAGGAGCTATTACAGACTAACCACAGCCCCCATTCCCCATCCCACTGCTCCACTCAGTGTGGGGAGATAGACGAGTCAGAACTGAAGGAGTGAAGTGGAGCCTGGGAAGAAGTAGGGGTGCAAGGTTTGGTCTTTGGTTCTCACTATCTGAATCTTTTCTGGTTGACAAGAAATTAAACTAATTTTTACTACGTCAAGTCTGCTTTGCCCATGACAGTACTTGGTAAGTGATCTCCCTGTCTTTACTTTGACTCATGAGCTTTTTCATGTGATTTTCTTCCTTGTCCTGCTGAGGAAAAGGAGAGAGCAGCTGGGTGGCTGTCTGACTGACATCCAAGGTCAACCCACCACAGTCTCATAGTACAGTGTTGTGAGTATCTGTTCATCTAATATTCCATAAACAGAACCTATTTTCCAGGAACTCTTAATGAGGTTTACTTCCTCTTGGCTATTTTCTTTCCCCATCTAGACACTGCTGCATTTACTGTTAAGTCTCTGAATTGCTCTAGTCAATATCTTTAAAGGACTAAATTCAATCCTACACTTTAAGAAAACCTGCTCTTGTTTCCTTTTGAAGCAAAAACCCTTCAAGGATTAAAAGCTTTGTAGTGGCTGTGCCTGCATCTTTATTAATTAAGCATATAAAAAATCCTAGATCTGTTTGAAAGGCAAAAATACTTATTGGTTGAAGCAGAAACAAGCTTACATTTATGGTTTTAATTATTAGAGGTAGTCTGTAAAATTCTATGGCAAAGATTAATGTTTTTCATAGTTGGAATTGAAGTGAGTCATCCTTTTTCAATGACAAAGTGCAGAGTATACAGCACCCATCATTTGGTCTGTCTAGTATAAGGCAACAACAGTACACAGCTGATGGTCACAGAACAGCTCTTTGTCCCTCAGAAAAAGGAAATAATATGATAAAAATATGTATTTAAACATACTTCTGTTTAGACTATATTTTTATCTGAATATCTACTATTATAAATTATAGTCTGCATAAAACATGGCTGTTCTTGAAAGCTCACCTAATCTGGATGTTAATTGAACATTTAAAAGCACAATACTGAACATTCAGCTATAGTGAGAGATTAATTATTTGAGGGTAATAATTATGTTAGCAAGTCAGAAAATACTGCTTCCAGTTTTGTCCTGCTATAAGCCTTATAAATGTCACCTGAAGGGCTAAGTCTTGGAAAACAGGCACAAGCCAGAGTTGACCTACAGATGAATCCTGTATATTTTATAACTGAAACCATTGTGCCAGTAGGTATTGTACTAAGTTATAACAACACACTTATGCTGATGTAAAAAGTGCTAAAGCATTGAAGTACTGAAGCCTGAACAACAGGCCCCAAGCCGAAGCTGCTAACTTAGTCTGTAATCATTAACAAAGTGTGTAAGGTCGCTAGTGAAAGATGCAGCTTAGACAAAATATCATCAGTAGTGAGGAGAGAATGTATCCAACATCCCTTGTTTAGCCTTGTCAAGGCTGAGAACCCAAGTATCTGGCCTTGTTAGAACTCCCCTGGTCTCTCCCCCTGAGCCCTGGCCAGGCTTTGGGTGGAATCCAACAGGAGAATGAAACCAGAAATTTTCCCCTCAAAACAAAGGTGACAGCTATTCCGGCCTGTCGATCTCTGGTATATAAGGCTGGACCCGCTCACAGGGACTTTGGGTGCCTCACCTACGGATGGACGCACCGTGTAGGATTTCCCACTGTCCGGGACAGGCTCTGCAAACCCTCCCTGCGCCGGGGCTGCCCAGCGACTGCGGAGCTGGACGATGGTAACAGATGCAAGTGGTGACGTGTCTTTATTAATCACTATTCTCTCTCTTGTGTAGTAATGATTTGATGCATTACCCTGTATTTTCCTGTTTGCTGCTTTAAGTGCACTATTCTGCTTTTTCTTACAGTATGTTTTCTGTCTTACACTGTTACATTGGTTATCACCAGTAAAATATGCCTGCTCTTTTCACTCTGGTGCCTGGGTTTAATTGGTATCAGCAAAACAGTCACCTTAGGAAAAATAGCCAATACCATCATGTTTCTCTTTCCCCATACAATATTTGAATAATGATCTTGACATGGGATATTTATTTAGGAGGCTTTGTTCAGTCTGAAAAGCACTTTCATATCCTTAGATTAAAAGTACGAAGTTGAGCATAACCACAGTTTTCTGTGTAGTAATAATAGCTCCTCTGACAATCACTATGAAAGACTAAGGAAGTCATAAGAATGGAATTTTAGAAGTTCACTGAAATTCATTAACTAGATCTTATATTTCAGCTCTTATATTTCAGAAATCACAATTCACCATTCTCATGTAGTTTTACTAGCTACCCTTGGCATATGGCTGTTGAAGCTGTATTACTAATACTGTCCTGCATTCACTTCTGACTTCACGAGATTCTTTTCATACCCTATTATTTTATGCTAGCTACGTAATGTGGTTATTCAGTATATTTCAGGGCTATACATTACATTTGTGACTTTTTCAGCCAAAGCAGAAGAGCACTGTAGTAGGAAACAGAACAGCAGTGTCTTAGTTATACATTGAAGATGAATAGGAATTAGCCCTGCAGAAGTTCCTGTATGTCAAGAGGTGGATATAGTGATATAAGCTCTCTAAAGCAAACTGTTGTAACTAAATGCTGAATCAAGTTCTTCAGCTCTTAGCACACTGGTCACCACACCAGGGGTTTGTAGTTCATTCACTGGAACAAGGAACAGCTCACCTTCTATTGCTGTTGATGTTTTGGGGTTTTTATCTGGTTGTCAAGAGTACACCGCACCGGGCTGCAAATACATGAGAGAATTGAGCAGGTTTGCTCCAGCTGCGGCATTGGCTGCGGAAGCACAGAATGAGCTGTGCAGCCAGCCCTGCTCTCACCTGGCAGAGTAGCCCCCAGCACCAGCCCTTGCAGCTCCAGCCTGGCTGACTCCACTGGGGGTACATCCAACTCAACTCAGGTGTGAAAAACAGTATCTGGGGTTTGTACTATGCAGCTGCTTATTAGCCGCTGCTTATTAGTGTGATTGCAGATGATAAATTGCTGACTGCAGAAAGTCTGCACACTTCAGCACATGTGAGACTTGTACTTCTGTAAAGAAATGCCTAGTATCCCAAAAGTATAGAGGCTGTGCCCTAAAGGCTGGGTTTCAGCAACAGAGAATATATCTAATTTGTTCCGTTAGTATGTGCTTGTAAATTTCCATCAGTGATCCCCATCAGGAGTAAGTGTATGATCTCTTTATTTATAGTTAAATATCTAATAATAATTGTCACATAACAGTAACTTTAGGAAATACAGAGGCCCTCTGTACCTTGCTCTATAGAGGGACACAGCATTAATGTCTTGAAGTTATTCTCAGTGCTATACCAGCAGCTTGACCACAGTACCATCTCTGTTCTTACAGAACACATTAAAAAAAATCCACTCAGCCACACCAGCGTGGCACTTCTATGGACTGTTGACGGGTTTTTTTTAATTATTGATTTGCAGTTACTGTTATAAAACAAAATGGGGTAGGGCCACTCTTTACTGGGACAAACACATTAACCTACAAACATAAAGAACGTAAGCTGAAACTTTGGATTTGGGTCCTACAAAAACTGTACTCCCACGTCTTCCTAACCAACTATGCAAATCAGGTATCACGCACACATGGATGGTTAGACACTTACGTCATGACACATGTACAAGTGCCTGTTTTACAACCACACTTTGCATTAATATTTTAAGCACAGTCTATTAGCCTTCTCCCTTGAGTTTGTAGTTCTGAGAGCTGATTTTAAATTAGTTTAAAAGAAATCACAATTTTTAAAATTATCATTCTCCCAAGAGCTGTAGTCACAGCACACTGTGTTAAATTCTGTAAAAGCTGATTCCAGAAAAAAGTTGTTGTCCCAAAGCACCTATAATCTATCTATAGAGTAAAAGAAAGTGAGGGCATATGTATGAGGTATCAGAAACAATGAGATGACACAAACCTTTGAGTTTTATAACTTTGAGAACCAAGTTATTTGTAGACAAATATGATGTTTTTTTCATAACATATATGATAATTGATGATAATACAGAACTGTTTTGTTTGTTTGTTTGTTTGTTTTTAAAAACAAACAGATTTCTTATGAGCATTTGTCAAAGAATACAAGGAATTTTGCGAAAAGGGATGAAAGAGAAAATGAAAAGCCTTGTGAAAACATTTTAAAATTTCTTGAAAATTTTTTGGGGTAATGAAAGACATTATTGCCCCTCTAGGTCTGAAATGCTGATATTTCCATAATTCAATCCTAGTGAGTGGTGCATGTATTAACCTTACAGTTTTCAGTTACTGGTTATGGCAGGACAGTTATGTGTGAAGCAATTTTTACCATATTTCATTGCAAGTGAGGAAAGACTTTCAAGTCAAGGTTATTTCCTCAGCTCTCAGTTACTTTGAGTTAGTCACATAACAGCTAATGTTGCTTTGGAGAAAAAAAAAATAAATTTAAAGTGTTTTGTTATTTTCAGTCCCTTCGTTTATGGGATGTGAGCCATGAGCTTGTCTGTTTGTGAGAATACTAAGTGCAGTCACTGTCAGACTAGCATAGCCATGCAAATGTAAATTTAACAAGGAAAAAAGACAAATATGAAACTGAGCTGGGATTATAAATAACCTGAATCCACCAGAGCTCCAGGAAGCGGGAGGCATCTGCTATTCCTACTCGCTAAGCAAGTGTTGAGTGACTCCAAGATCCAGCCTGAAACACTGGAAGAAGACTCAGCAGACATTTCTTTGGATTCTGTGTGACCAACACTCTTGACTACTGATTAGTGCCTTGCTTCTCTCTCAGGATACACTCCAAGTGTTATTTGGCTCATGTTTCTTCTCAATACTCTACTCTGCAGCTGGACCTCAAATACATTGCTTGACAGAGGTAGCTGTCAGACTGCAAACAAGCACGCAAAATTTACATGTACTGTCCTGACATCCTGCTTCTTGTACATACATGTGAGGCCTCTGCCTGTTATTCAATACCATAAATAGCTAAAGGAAGAAATATCCATTGTAGGAACAGGACAAGGAATTCCTCCAAGATTTTCATACACATCCAGACTAAATACAGATGCGAGATTAAAATGTAATAGGGACACAGGAATCACTGTGATGGATCAGCACAATGGTCTACTTAACGTAGTATCCACTTACTACCATGTGGCATAGAGAATCTAGAAGTTCCCTTTAGAACAATGCAGCTGAGGAAAGGAAATGCATACAATTGTTTCTACATAGTATTTTGTTATTCAGTCAGGGTTTATTGAAGCTCATTATCAGATTCTTGGATTGTAGCAAAGGTTGAAGTGGATATCTCTGCAACCAAAAGGCCTAGTTTCCATGTCACTTCCCCCCTTGTTATTTTTTGCTGTTTTTCACCAGGCTGAACGAGGATCCTTTATAGTGAAGTCTTAAAATGGATTTTGAAACCTGGTGTCAGCTGGATGATAACATTAGAAAGTTATTGCCTAGCAGGCACACAGGAAAGTGTCATTTAGTTGCATTCTTCATCTCAGTTCCCAGCAGCTACTAGATTCTGATTTACCCACTTTGCCTTTTTGTCTCTTTATTTCAGCTCAGACTTGAATCTTGCAGCTGCTTTCTCCAGAAAAACCTGAAATAGAAAAACATCTGAAAATTTCTTACGTCTAATGCTATAGTATATTAACCTCTAACTTTAGCAGTTGGGAAGACCTCAGATGTTTAAATAATAGCACAACTGAAATCTAGAAAAAAAAATAAATGCAAGAGGTTAATAAGCAAAGTATTCCAGTTTTAAGGTCTGGAGATTAAGTCAGCTGCCAGGACCAGCAGCACATGGCAGGATGTGATGCTTTGCTAGAAGGTGCTGCTGCTGTCAGTGTATTGTGCGCATGCAGCTGAGAAGACAGAGGAGGTGGAAATAGGATACGGACAACTCCGCAAAGGCACTTGGTTGAGTCTTTCTTCATCTGAACCAAAGTATGCTTTCTGAAAACAGATTGTTGTGCTCTGAAAACAGGTACCTAATGCTGTACTCATTCACAGATAGATTTCAGATAGACTAGGATGGAAGAAAACAGCTTCTGGTGTGACAAAGACAGTTGTGAGAGGCTTGGAGGAAGATTCCTGCATGATGAATGACAAGTGCAGCAGCAGAGATGATGGTGAAGGGGCAACAAAGGAAAAGCATACCAACTAATTCTAACCACAGCACTGAACTTTTACTGAAACACATCACATTCTCACCAATTGTGTCAAAGCAGGTCAGTAGGCCTCAGATGAGCCAGGGTTCTGACACAATGCTGTAATCTCTCATTGTTATGGGTGGTAGTCACGCAGCATAATCATCCAGACTATTCACTTGCTTTTATAAGTCAATGAAGATTCAAAATATATTTATGTGCCATTATTATATAGTCTGTATCAAGAGGTTAAATCAAAGGAAAGAGAGCTTGTGTCATGCAACAATCCAAAAATAATTTGAATTTAAATTTAAGATTGCTGTTGCCTATACTCTGCTCTAAACACTAGAAAACACTCTTGAAAAGAGACCATTTAAAAGCATAATCTTGTTAGATCTCAAGTAACTCTGCAAAATCATGAAACACATTGCTCAACTGATCAACTATCATGTAGTATCAAGAAAGAACATCTAGTGAGATGACCTAATATATTAATATGAGCAGGAAGGAGGTATCAGAACATCCATCTAATACATGAATGTCTTATGAGTACTGTCTCTGTCAATGTGCAGCCAGATCTGGCAGTAGCAAATATTTCATAAGCTTATGTACAATTTTCTATTACTATAAGTGAGGGAAGGCTAGAAAGGGACCAGGCCATAATAATGCATTGAATCACTTAAAGAATAATCACAGCTGTGTATAATTATTGTCCAAAGTAAGTAGCAGTTACTGACTTCCAGTAACACTGGATTTAATACAGGTAGTCAAGACTGCAGATGACATCAGTTTTCCAAAATACTAATAATTAGGATCGGTCTCATAAAACCAGTTTGATTTCAACCTCACTTTTCTCCAGACCTACTGTTAGAGATCAGGTGCTAATTTAGCTGAAACAAACGCATACTGAGGTTCAATCCAGCACATGAAAATGCCAAGTGAGATTTCAATTCAGCAATTCCTAAAGCCTCACTTTCAGCACGCAGGTAATCCCTGCTGAATCCAGTGACACCACACAGGTGCTCAAAGTTGTGTAAGTTTTAGTCACTTTTCTGGACCTGGGTTTTATGTTACATGTGGCAATAAAGTTGTTGCTAAAAAAAAACCCCAGCAAAAGAAAAAAGAAAAAAGAAAAAAGAAAAAAGAAAAAAGAAAAAAGGAAAAAGAAAAAGAAAAAGAAAAAGAAAAAGAAAAAGAAAAAGAAAAAGAAAAAGAAAAAGAAAAAGAAAAAGAAAAAGAAAAAGAAAAAGAAAAAGAAAAAGAAAAAGAAAAAGAAAAAGAAAAAGAGAAAAAGAAAAGGAAGTTTTGTAGTGTTGTGCTTTATTTATGAATTTATAAGGATGTGCCACACCACATGATCTGCAAAACTGGGGAGAACACCAGCCCTGGATTAGTTTAATAGACTCTGTTTCTTAGTCATGCAACAGAAACAGCATAGCCAAAGGAATGTTAATGTCTCTGACCTAACTATTTTCATTGTTGCAACATCAGCAAGGTGCTACTGAAATAATCCCAAAGGTATTTTCAAAGGAGTGGGGCAATGCTGTTTCAAAATCTCCATAACGATGTTCCTGCCTTTAGCTATACCTATGGAGAAACTTCAGTGTTAACTTCTGGAGCCACACCTCTCTATCAAATACCAGTGTGCTTATGCTTTTGTATAATAATAATAATTAAAATACAAAAATGGCTTTTCAATAGTAAGACTTGCATTACAAGCCTCACAATCTTCTTCTTATTAATGCTATGTATATGATTTTAAAGGATCCTGGAACCAAAATTAAAGTATGTCTTGGTGAGATAGCTCCTACTTGGTTTCTGCACAGATGTGTGCTCTGTCTGCAATCTGAACAAAACCTTAAGCTATTTTAAAAATGTTAAATGTGTGCTGAGGAGATTTGTTAGGTAAATTCCTCAGTTTGCCTCTGTGCCAGGGCTCCAACATATCCTAGTCTTCAAAAGAGAGAATCTTTTTTCTAAGTTGCCGATTGATCAACAAATTCTGTGGAGGTTTCCAAATGGGACATCAAGGTAAACTTGACATCTATCTGGGAGTGGAGGCTTTAAAGCTGTGAGACTTTAAAAGACACCCGCATTGCCTGAGCACCAGGATGGAGTGAATGTCTTATGTATCCTACAATTTCAGAAGCCAGATGATCGTTTTTGGTCTTTGTCATTCAACAGCAACAGTGGATATAACACTCACTACAATGGAGATGCTGCTTATGAAAAATGCAGTGTTTTTCCAGTCAATTCATCATAGTTTATTATCGAAGCTCTGATCATGATCCACGAAATTGTCAACCTCATTTACATGAAATTCTTCTCAATTTTGTTTTCTTAAGAATGTTTTAATTTAGTTGGCAATTACAATTAAAATGTCATCTGAAGTTGTAGTCTGAAGATATTGTAGCAAGTATGTAAGAGACAGGAGGAATATAAAGGAGAAACAAATGAGAGAAAATGTTTCTTGGCTGTCATAGCTCAAAGGAGAGCCTGGAGTTTTCTAGCTAAACAGTAATTATTTAAGAACAGGCTCTACAGAAAGAACAATAAGGTTTTTTCTAGGTTAAAGCATCAAATGAAGGCTTAAAGTGAGATATTTTAGACAGTCTGATCATTCATCTGCTTTTAGAGATTTTTATCTTAATTCTATGCAGATTCTCTCTGAATTTGCACAACTTAAGAAAATAAAGAATTAAAAAAATTGTATTTCAAACATATTTATGTATGAAATTAATATTATTCTGATCTACAAAAGTAGTATTAATTAAAGCACTGGAAGTGTATGTGTCAGTGTGTGTGGAAATGCTCTGGGAAAAATGTGGCCCTGTGCTGAGCACAAGCCACTGTATCTGTCAGTCAAATGCACAGGTAGATAATATTAAATATTTAATTGAGGTATATATGCCCATTAGAGATTTTACATCATTCTCTGTGATGATATTTAGAAAAATAAATAACTATTCTGATGCAATACAAGCTGACCAAGGCCAGGAAAGTCAAAGTCTAAGCAGCAGTCTGTAAACTTCAGGACAACATCTGAGACAAAGTAAGTCTCTCCATCAGAATGTCCAATTTTTGTTCATTTGTGAATTTGTATGTCACAATTACCTTTGTTTTCTAAGAGCAGCCTTTCACAGTATGTACATAAAAGAAAATATTTTATATATATATATATATATATATATATATATATATAGGTACATACATATCTATATAGGGCTGCATCCAGAGAAGTGTAGCCAACAGGTTGAAAGAAATTATTCTCCCCATCTGCTCTCATGAGACCCCACCTGAAGTGCTGTGTCCATAAGAAGGACATGGACATGCTTGAGTGAGTCCAGAGGAGGCCACGAAGATGATCAGGGATCTGGAGCACCCACCTTATGAGGACAGGCTGAGAGAGTTGGGTTTGTTCAGCCCAGAGAAGAGAAGGCTCTGAGAAGACTCTGTGTCATAGGGTCCAGTGCATAAAGGGGGTCCACAGGAAAAATGAGGAGAGACTCTTTATCAGGGAGTGTAGGGACCTATCCTACATTACAAGAGGCAATGGTTTTAAATGGAAATAGAGTAGATTTAGATTAGGTACAAGAAAGAAAATATTTACTGTGAGGCTGGTGAGGGACAGGAAGATGTTGCCCAGAGAAGCTGTGGCTGCCCCCTCCCTGGCAGTGTCCAAGGCCAGGCTGGACGGGGCTTTGAGCAACCTGGGCTAGTGGAAGGTGTCCCTGCCCATGGCAGGGGTTGGAGCTAGATGATCTTTGAGATCACTTCCAACCCAAACCATTCTATGATTCTATTATTCTATGATGTCTATAGAATTTTAAAAATAATAGTTGTTTTTCTTTTCACAGCAGCCTTCCTTTCTCTCATTTTAATTTCTCATATGGCAGGCCTTGCTGGCATAGCTCTCATGACTCTGAAAACTGTAAAACTGCCTGATTTTCTAGATGGGTTGAATTAAGTCTAAACTGTATTAGGTCTGACCATTTCTTTTAAAGAATCTAAATACTGC
>NW_020799142.1:16233161-16275564 GCF_003259725.1 Athene cunicularia | reverse complement strand
ACCCCCCCCCCCCCCAAACCAAAACAGTTTAGAAACATTTTGGGATGGCTTTTGATTTTTGAGGTCATATCAATGTAACCAAACAGCTGTGGTTCTAGTGCCATACTTCCTTATTTACACTCATTAGTTTTTCTTAGTGAACGAAGTTGCAGATCGTGGGAGAAATGCTGTACCAAGGACTTGGCTGAGTGAGGCACAGCCTAGGAAGGTACTGTGAAAATTACTCAACATTACTCAAACAATGCAGTTAATTCCTATTCTACCACACCTTTGTTATTCCAATCCCAATTGTCTCTTGAATCGAGGCTTCAAATTGCACTGTATTTCACAATCAGACTGCATGCCCAACAGACAAAGATGAGATCAGACTCCGGACATTTGTCCCAGGTGTTATTTGCTTTTCAGTCTTCAGGGATGCCCTCACCTTCTGTGTTACTCAGCCGTTCCTAGTAGCTGTTTCACTGGTCAGAAAATGAAGCAGGAAAGACAGTAGCCTCTTTCAGCTTTTTGGATCTTTTTGTCAGGATGAATGCTTTAGCTGTGTAATGGGTCTCTTTTGGACCAGGATTTCTAAATGTTACTTATTTGTGTACCACCAGTGTCCTGACCTACAATACTGAACTACAATTAGTGGAAGAGTCCTGGAGGATGGAGACATCACAAGGAGGGATTTTGTTTTATATTTATGAGTTTAGACAGAAAACCATACAGTATTTAACTTCTGCTAAAACCAAGACTGGCTTGGGTGAATCCAATTGTTTTGTCTCATCAAAATCAAAACCAAATAAAAATACTTCTTCTCATCTTCCTGTCTGATGTACATAAGGAGAGCCTTGCTCTTTTACACATCCTCCAGGTGAGGAAGGATGGAACTGTACAGAACAGAAATCACTTTTCAGTCTTAGCGATCAAAAAATGTCTCCTATTGCATTACAAGAAAATTTTACTATGTTTTCCTTTTGTAAAGGCTCCAGAACCCCTGAGGCTGAGCAATACTGGCTGCTCCTACCTGTGTCTTGTATCATGTAAAATGTCAGGCAGTCAGGGGTATCAGACCCTTATTTAGCTTCCATTTGATATCCATAGTTATAAAGAGATGAACAGAGAAACCAAAGAAAAAGCACTGTCCAGGCACCAGTTTTTGCCATGACTTCCAAGGGTAACTTTTTTTTTTGACAGATTAATATCTTGTTATATTCTCCTAGAACTTATTTGACCATAAAGTCAGTAATAGCAACTATTGCAGAAAACACTAAGAAACATTTTAACTGTGCAAGTAATGCCACTTCTACTCTTCTGCCCCCCTCCCCCACCAAAGTTACACTATAATGTGATATCACCTGTGTCATTCCACCAGCATGGTAACAAAATGTGCTTCCACTCCTGCTCATCTGCAGTCCATCACACTTCAGTTGCCAATGTTGTACTTCATATACCATTAACAATTTGTACTGATGTGTACAGTCATCAGAATATGCCAGAGACAATATTAGTATACCTTAAGTGCTTTGATACATAGGCTATCAACACTCACACAAATAAGGAAAACACAGGAGCATACCCATGTATCCCTGTAATATGGTACTGCCACTGCAAGTAACAAGACCATAAGCTTTGTACTGAATTTGTAAAGCCTCAAGAGTAAGGCTTGTCAGGCTTGCTCAGTCTGAACTTTTCTTGACCTGCTTACAACTTTGTTTTACTTGCTTTAGCAGTGACAGTAATTTCCCTATTTGACCAGGTGTCTATGGCTGATTTGTTTTCCTCTTGTTATCTTTGTGTGGTACAACCACATACAGCTAGCAGTAACAAACAATTATTCTGTAGAGAATGAGATGTTTATAACTCTTAACAAAATGATGCAGTGTAAAGAATTACAAGTCCAGTACAATAGCAGGAGCCTTGAGAAGCAGAGAAACTGGATGCAGCCCAGAGCAGTACAGGCACAGGATGATGAGAGATGGGGCACAAGCTTTAAGATATTGGAGGCTCCTCAGCTACAAACTACTCCAGCTAAAGAAAGACAGACTTGGAGTTGGACAAAATCAGTTTTAAGAGTAACCAAGAAAACAAAGAAATTATATCTAACATACAAAACCCCCACAATTTACTGTGTACTTGGATGTAATACAAAGCTGCAGACCAGTGAAGAATGACAGGGTATAAAACCATGTTAGCAAGCACATAAAGTGACCCTGGGTGGCTCCTGGATTAAGGAGAAGAAACCAGCAACATGAACATTGTAATCCATTTGGCAAAAGACTCCAGATGCTGATAACTCACTGTAACATCACCACAACTGGAATGAAACTACCTACCTTAGAATCAGAAGAGCAGTGGAAGAGTGAACATACCAGTAGAATGGGTAGAAACGCAGTATTGTGCATGTAAGAGTGTCAACTATATTATTGAGACCTTTTCTATATAGAAGTATTATAACTTTATTATTATTCTTTTTTTTTTTTTTTTTTTTTTTGTAACAATTAGACAGACTAGTAATGATTAGATTCGTAAGATTTCATTATACTAACAATAAATTCTTGACTGTATATACATATATGTATGGTGTGCTTCCTCTTTGTCCATAAACAAGATTTTGAGTGTAACAGCATGACTGGTAAAAGTGGGATTGCTGCTGCACCCAGTGTTGCAATGCTGCCGTTCCTGAATTTATCTTGAGGTAGATATCTATTCATCTCTTATTTGGAATGTACCAGTTTGCTAATTTTAGTCTGTGACCCACATATGGAGGAAATCCAATAGGCATGAATTACAAATGAGACCATTACATGTTCAGAAAACATTTGTCAGCTATCAATAGAGTCTGGAGAAATAGGAGGGAGAGAAGAAGAAACCATGATGTAATCCTACAGCTGAGTGCTGGGTCTGAGGTTGATGGTCCTTGTCCCACCACAGCATTGGTGAGTACTTCCAAAACACCTTCCCTGGCAGGGGTCCCCTGTGTGTGATGAGGAGAGGAACAACACAAGCAGTGGGTTAGCTCTCAGTGAATGGACAGAGGGAACAGGAGCTCTTCCATCACTTAGGCTGGAGAGATGGGTCAGAGTTAGCTGGTTCATAGGGGTTCCTGACCCTGGACTGGAACTTGTTACACCTGGCTATGGATGGCACTCTTGCTGATTTCCCATAGAACATGCACCATAACTCAAGGAAGATGATCTGTCATTCAAAGATGGAAAACCTCCATTTGCCTATAAAAGCTTGGCTTGAACAGTTACGGAGTGTCAGAGTGGAGTTTGGAGGATTTACCTCTGGAGACACTGTCGTTTGAGACACAAGGGGTTCCCCTGCTCCTCTCCCTCTCCTGTTGGGAAGTAAAACTGCTAGACAAATTGTTTATTTTTAAAACAAAAAAAAGTCCAGAGACTGTTTTTATTCCTCGAGTCCCAGCTACAACAGTGAAGTACCACTTCAATGCAGTTAGCCTCCCCAGATCCCCTTTTTGCAGGGTAGCTCATCCAAACTGCATACTGGGAATGGGTCGTGGTCCATGCTGAATATTGGAATAGACTTTGCCAGCACATAAACTAGCTGACCCAAGTCATGCATGTTAGGGACCATGGGCACAATATGATAATTACATGTCTGTGTCAGGCCTATGGCATAATTATATTTCATTTACTATTATATAGGCAAACACTGAGACAAATTTTGCACTGGTTTACACTGCAAAGCAAGTTCACTGGGAAAGATCTTTATCTTTCCCTGCAATTTAGTTGAGCCAAGCTAATATCCTGCTGGCTTCTGAGCTTCTCTGGCTGTACTAGCTGTGCAATAAAAAGGAAAACTGCCTGAAAATTTACAGCATACCTTGCTTCAAGTTTGAACTCCTTGCTGTGTCGGAAGAAAGTCTAGGCTGCATTTCATCGCTTATGGAGCAGGGTATAGCTATTGCTGGTCAGAATTAGTGATACTCGTCTGTTAAAGGGGAGAGGTAGAAAGGCCTTGTATAAAAATAGTTTCTCACTTAGATACAACTGTGACCTAAAATTACTTTTGACCTTTTCTGGGTTTTACCTCAACTGATAAAAAAGTTTCTGATACTTATTCAGTTCATGAAGATTAATGAAATTATTTACTTAGTCAGTGTAAGCTTCAAACTTATACTTGTTTTTAACTCCTGAACTCAAGAGCAGTATGTTCAAAAATGTATTTTTAAAGTACTTGTATTTGAATATACCCTCTGTGATGTTTACAAATGTAAACACAAACATTGTACACATTTTTTGCTGACACTGGAACTTCAAAACAGCATTTCTATAATCTGAGCCAGAAAGCTCTGGTTCTGCACCTTAGGGCTGTACAGAGCCTGCATCCTCTGTGAGTCCACATACAGGGGGAAAACTGTAATACATGCCTTAGATTATATCAGGGGGATTCATCTGTCCAGCTCTGTCTGCTTTTTTATTAGGTACCTGCAGAGCACAGTACCATGAGCATAGCACCTCATCTGTCCTGATACAAGGGAGGCATGCCGCAGCTCCCTTGCAGAGAGGAGTGAGCCTTCACCCCTTTGCCCATTCTCAGCTGAGGTTGTCAGACTGTGCCCGACCTTCTCCTATCACACCTCAGTGAAAGGGGGAAGACAGAGGCAAGCTGTCCTGGCCTGCACCACACAAAGCAGTATAAATCCATGCAGCATGGTAATATTATCTTCTAATAATTTCAATATTCTTGATCCTGAATTAATATATAACCATCACACTACTGGCTCTAATCACATCATTGTCTGTTTCATCCCCTTTGCATTCACTGGTGAATGGCACAGCCTTAGGCCTTTTTGTTGGCAGCTGCTAAATTGAGGTAGTTAACAAATATCTGAATATCTGCCTGATGTTATTCTGCCCTGTAAGCAGCGAGTGCAGTTTGCAGGACATTAGGGGTCCATAACAATTGAAGAAAAGCCCACAAGTCCCATCTGTGTGTGTGTGTGGACATTTGGGTTTGAGATTTGTTCTGTGACTTACCTGAAGTCTAGCTATGATCTAACCAAGGACACAGAGAACCTAATCTATAGCTACCTTTCAAGGATTTATTGTATATGGGAATCATCCAGTGATGTGGATCTCTTAGCAATGGCAGAACCTCTACAGATCTTGTAGAGACCTCATGGAGAGTGGCCTTAACCAGGGAAGATGAAGCGTCCAGAAGATCTTCCAGAGGTGGAAGGATGGGGAGAATATCTTGGGGCTTTGGGTAGACACCTTAAATTATATTACTAAGATCTATGATGTGTGTAAAAGCTCTCTATACTATAATAGTTTATGGGAATAGACTATGGGAACATAAAAGTGGCTCAGTCTCAGCTTTTGCAACCCTTTTCTCATCAAGTTGCACAAGCAGTTCCAGAGACAGTCTACATGCTCCAAACTCAATAAAATGCAAAAGCAAACTATCAAGTGTGGTAAAAGTAAGCAAGTTTCTTAGCCCTTCTTTAGAAAATAAAGTGCTAAAGAAATATTGGTACCAAAAGTATTAAAATGTATTTTAAACTAAATTATTTTAAAATCAGAGGTATCTTCAAAGGTTATACAACTTGCACTTAAAGCAGTGATACTAAGAATTATCATTACATGTATATAACACTTTACAGTAAATCCTCTACCAGTTCTGACACAGAGTTACAGAGTACAGTCTCACATCTAGCCATAAATTCCTTCAGATGAGATGACACTTATCTTCAATAGCAGGATGTGATTAATTAAAATGAATAAATTTAAATGATACCTTATGTCTGTTATCTTTATTACTCTAAAAGGCAAATACAAATTTTTCTACTTGTTTTCAGTCCAGTTCACATTCTGAGGAACGAGATATATAAATCTCAAAAATAAATATTTATGGGAAGTTGTCTTGGACACATCAGTTTTTTATTGAGCTCATATTGTATATTACTTTGATGGCTAAAAGAAATGTAATCTAACCTGGATAATATGTTCTTATCTAAAGCAAACATTCCTTACAAGTGGTTGGCTGTGTGTATGAACTACCCTACCCACTAACTATTGAAGATGTATGTCAGGTATATATAATAAAGCAAAAGCAAAAAAACTCTAGTGAATTTCTGTGAGCATCTGACAATTTTTCATACCCTCTCCAAACTACTCATAGGAAAACAAATCATCCTCTTAAATAAAAAGTGAAGGCTATATAAGGATTAATATATAACACTTGGGAGAAGACCAGAGAGGTTAATTAATTCCTTTTAAATTTAATTTTATCTCATCTTTATTTTGAGTTTTAAAATTTAAATGGTTGGGCCAGCAATCATGATTCCAGCAAATAAATATGCCTTTAATTAATGTGAATTACTCCAAGTGAAAAACAGTATAACCAATTGTAAGTGCCTGCTGAGTTAGCTCTTTGGGTTGGATTATCAAAAAGTATTCAAGAGCCGCTTGTCCAGTGTCAGAAAGACTGAACTCCCCACTCCCTTGTACTTCTTGGAAATGCTAGTCTTTATTAGTGAGGATAATATCAAGAAGGTGGTGTGGGGTTTTTTTTGTTTTGTTTTGTTTTGTTTTATTTTGTTTTGTTTTTTTTTAAAAAAAGAACCTTTAAAAGAATTGTCATGCATCAGACTATCCCAAAAGGAGAAACAGTTTTCATATGCTGAAGGTCAGATCCCCAGATAGATGGTGTTTATGTTTTTTTTGCTATTAATTTAAAGTACACTGAGCTCCTGCGAAACTGTGTACTGTTCTACAAGCATAATAAATGTATTAATCTTAGTAATACTGTTCTTTCGTATCTATTTTTGTTCATATTTTTGAAAATATCTTTCTACAATTTACTTTGAACAGAATTCATCCTTTATCCATTAAGCTACTTATTTTCACACTGAAAATATAAAATGACCTATTAGTTACAGAAAAATGTCTTGCTGTGTTCTTTGCCTATTTAAGGATCATAACTCTGAATATGGGTAATGTGCAGGGAAACTATTTCCAAATATAGCACTGCATATGTTTATTCAGATGGTTTTCTTTCCCTTTTCTCCATTTAATTTTGACACAAAGTGTAAAAAAATACATGAACTGAGAGGTGTATGAGGGCAGGTCAGTTACAGCATTATACAATAACAATTACAAAAAATTGGGAGGATAAGGATCAGGGCCAAGTCCTTTATAGGAAAAATATAGGACTAAACCCATCTTTTGAACTTCAGCAAGAGCCATGTTTATAATCAAAGTCCAGATACAGAATGGGATTTAAACACCTTGAACAACCAGACTTCAGATGCTTCAATCAAAAAATGAGATTCAACTGCTAGTTATTTTCCTGATTTCAGCAACCAACTAGAGCTTTCTAGGTACTTCACACTTAGTCAACCGCAATCGAGAAAGGCCTATAATTTTACTTCTCCAGGTGCGTAATCCATTAGGATTTAACCCACCTAGCCATAGGCTATATAATTTAGATGTCTGTGGATGAGATATTCACCCTCAGCTCCATTTGTGACCAGCGAAACACTTACTGGATGTAGCTCATGAGCCTTATTTTTTGTCTCAGTGTCCCCAAAGTCCTGTAAATTCCCAATTCTCTCCATTGACTGTAAAGGGGTCTTAGACAATTAGTTCAGAGTTTGATATTGTTAGGTGTTGGAAGTGTGGGAAAAGCAAAACAATGAAAAATCTGCAAAACCCACACATTTCCTTGACACATGGTGCCCACAACAAACACAGGATGGGATGAAGATCCAGTGATTTGTGTTTGTTGTGGCACCGAGGAGGAATGTGAAGCGAGGTGGAGGCCCTGTGGTTCCATTCTTTCAGTTATCTCCTCTCAAGGACTGTTTTGCAGTAGTCTGCCACCTTGTCTCTCACTCTTCCTCTTCTCCCACAAAAACCAGTGCACCCCTCACACCAGGGATTGTGCTGTGTCATTATTCAAGAGCTAATGGCTTGACCACAGTCCCACCCACTCACACATAATGCTATGATAAATGCTACCACAAGTTTGTACCTAACAAGGGAGGATGATAAACAGACACCAAATTGGAGGGACAGATTGATGAGTTTGTGCTCTCCCCCCCGGCCCCAAGAAGGGACGCCTTTTGGTAAGATTCCCTTGGCTATGCCAAGTGATTACCTGGGAACTAAGTGTGTGTGTGATTGCAATCGTTTTCCTTTTTGTCTGTAGTACTATATAACCAACCTGCAGTTTGTGCATTTATCACAGGCAATCTTAAGGAATCTATAAATGTCAGATTGTGAACGTGACTGCTTCTCTTGAATTCAGCCGGACTTACAGCTCATGGTCCGTTCTTGCATCTGGTGTCAGGCCTATAGTCACGGTCCCAGTTGGCATACCTATTAAGAATACACCTAGCCCCTCTGATCTCTGAGGATCATCTAGAATGCAAGGGGATTCATCTCACTAAATTTAGCCTCACCTTAAACACAAAGATATCTACTATCCCTATTAAGACAGTTGGATTCTAGACTTTCAGACTCTTTGTAAAAATATAGCATTAGCTGTTTTCTCTATAAAATGCACCAGAATACCAGGGGGAGATAAAGGAACCTACAGCCTTTAAAGAGTAGGATAGGCATTAATGCACTCATCCAGGAAAAAAATTCTTGACCTGAGTGAACTCAGATCCATCTCTTCCACTAATCAAGATAAGGACCTCTTTACAATACAGGCAGATGTACATAGAAGTGAGGGAGAGGTTTACATACAACACTATTTGCTGAAACAGGGCAAAAAAAGAGACAGGTGCCTTTGCATTTCCAAGATTCACTTTAACATTAAATGTATAAGCAGCAAGGGAAGTCAAGATTAAAATCCAGGACTCCCACCATTAAATGAATGCACCAATGACTATGTGACTGATGCTCCTTTAACTCTAATGCCTTGGCTCCATGAATCTTACGTTCCTTTCTTCAAAAGGCCCAAGTCTTACAGTAGAGGTGGACAGGAGACTTATATGCTGTAACAACATGAGGGGTGTTGTCCCAGAGGTCAACATATGCTGGTTTTGCTGTAGGGCCCTGAAGGGAACACCACTGCTATGTCTTCTAACCACACAGAAGGAAATCAAATACACTGAAGAGATCTGAGCCAAGTACCTAAGTTCCACAGGGGTGGTGGGAAGTCAGGACATGTTCTCAGCATCTCCTCTTTATCATTTTCTCATTCAGCTTGAATTGTTGATGTGATTCTTAATGGTTACCTCTCATAATTTTATTAGAAACCTAAGTGTCTAACTTTAGTTTTAAAGGTCCAATATGGGGATCAAATAGCTAAAAGCTGTATGCCACATTGCCTGACTTGCAGGTTTCCACATCTTTCCCTGGATTTTTCTCTATAAGATTATCAAATATTTTATCAATAATACAAAATAGTCCATATGACTAGGTAAAATTTAATTTATTCCAAGCCCATTGCGACAAAAACAGCTAGTGAAGAAGTGTCAGAGAGAATAGTAACATGAGAACTCAAATTCAGTTTAAAAAATGGTGAAAAATTTAGCAGGTTGAAATATTATTCCATGTAACTGATAAGAAATAAATAAAAAGGGAAACAAGAATTGGAGTAATCATTACATTCAAATAAAAGTTCTAAAAGATATTCAAAACCATATATTCACTGTCCAAAGAGAGTCACAATAGTCTGAAAAAGGCTGCATTCTCACCCAGTAGTTTAGGTTGAATGCAGTTCTGAAATCATAGTACCAAAGGCAGCAGTCCATACTCTGAAGCACACTGTGTAAACAAGGCACTACATCACAAGAGTTTTAGTGTAAAGTATAATATACACAACAGGAAATGATAGCAAAATTATCAAATGCAAATTGTATTCAACATGCAAAGTAGTCTCATTTATTTACCTTTGGCTCCAGTTTACATGGCATTTCAAGGACTGCTTTGCTAACTGGGATGTTCAAATATCAGTGCTATGATAGCACTGTCTGCATTTGAAAAGCAATAAATGTAGAGTTTGTGCATCTTGTTATAAGGACTTTCTTGGTATCTTTTTGAACTATATTAATGCTTAATAAAATTCAGAACACCACAGAAAGCAGAAGACCCAGTTAATATATCAGGATACACAAGACTCATGCTTGCCCTCTGAACAGGGTCAAGTGTCACTTCTGAAAATTACCAAGAACTTTGGTACAGCTATTTGTTACTCTCTCTAAAGTAGCACACCTAGTAGCACACCTGGACCACTTTTGTCCAACCTGAACTATCACGGAACATCCATCCAAACAGAGCTCTGGCATTTGCAACTTTGAGTCTAATTGCAGCTATGCAAAGCATTCCTTGTTGTATAGGAAACTATGAATCCTCTGTCTGAACTTGCAAATACAGCTGTGTTGGACCAGTAGACCTTGCCATGACTTGCCCAAATTTCTTGTAAAGAATTATTATTGCTTTTCTATCTATCTACTGCAGATAATGTACCTAAAGTTTTATTCTTGGAAGAGGCTTTTTTCATATTAGGCCGTCAATCTCTATGACTGATTACCTCCTTTTACCCACACTGGTGGCTCTATCAGCTGAAAGAAGCAATTAAGCCCTGTGTGATAGAACTGATCTTAAAATGGCTTGAAGCCCATAATGCCGAAAGTCAGTGTGATGCCCAGTAAAAACTGAGTTTAGAACTGCTGGCAGATTTATAGGCTTGAGATCATTCAAGTTCACGTGAAAGCCCATCCTTTCTGTGATGGGCTTGAAACCTTCCTATGTATCCAAAGGGGTAACAGAAAAGAAAGTTCTAAGACAATATGGTTTCTTTGTGTAGAAATTACATTAGGGGAACTGCAAAAGTGTAAAACACACTGAGACATGGGACAAAGGTAAGGAAAAGAGTCCAAAGAAATGGATTGATATTGATTGTGTACACATCTGAAAATTAAGGAGAAAGTCTCAGGACATGCAATAAGAAACAATATATGGAAATGAAGAATGACAAACAGAAAATTGAAGAAGAAGAAGAAAAAAGGGACAACATGTAAGACATCATGCAAATTAGAGGAAGAAGAATCTAAAGACAGAAGATGAGAGCATTACACTAGAAAGTAAGAATAACGGGAAAGACTGAAAGATAACGAAAGAAATATGGGAATTGAAACAAATGGCAAATGAGAATCAGGTGGAATTTTTTGTGAAGTTGTTATACTTAACTATGTTTGTTGCCTTAGCTCAAATGTTGAACAAAGAAGGGATATTACTCTTGTATTTCTTGCAGGGCTGGAACTGGACAATATTCCTCTAGAGAACTACTTGTCCATGTTGCCTTTCAAAGTACTGCAATTACCTTCCCTCTCCTAGACAACAATGAACCGATTCAAATCACATAAGCATTTTATTGATGTATCTAGAGATTAAGTGTAGGCCACAAGCAAGCCAAGAGGAGATGTTCTATGGCACGATTTCTAACTAAACCTACAAAAGTTAGTTACTGGATTCCTATTTAAATACAATAAGATCAAAATCACTGGTTTAGGAAATGCAACTCAGATAATATTAAATACTTGATGTATTGTTACATGAAAAAGGGAGTAAGAATGGTAGATAAAATATATATCTGCTACTATTGTAATTAAAATAGATATATTTGGCAACATGTTATTGAGTTTATCCCTTTGAAAACTGCAGCAAGTCTGAATGGACTAAAACCTTAGGGTCACACACAATCCCAGCCAGGTACAGATGTAGCTGTTTGCTGTCTGTTATCAGTAATATTTTATATTTCCTTTGAAGCTAATCTATCCATCAAGTTATACAAAACTCAACAGGGTTTTCTTCTGATTTCCTTTTCAGAAAGGAAACAAAACCTTTTTTTATATAAAGTTTAACTAGTGGAGGCTCTTTTTCTTTTCCTACCAATCATACATCTTTGGAGAAGTGAGTTGCACAGACTCACCAGAAGAAAAATGACAGCCAAAAAAAAAAAAAACAAAAACAAACCCAAACCCAAATAACTTCTGCGTTGGTGGTGCTCTTGGTAAACTTTTAAAATATTCAATAGAAAACTATTTGAAAACATTACATTTTCCTTTCCCAAACATGACAAATAAGGTAGCCACAAGTGGGCTGGCAATAGGTATCTGCCTCTTGGGAAAAAAGGTCTCTAGCTTGAAGGTGGGTATATTGAATCAGCTCAAACAAACAACAGACAACAAACACTTCCTCTGAACAGATTTTATTTAATTTTTTTAAGTCTCAAGTAGTTTCCTCTTTTTTTTTTTTTTTTTTTCAGGCTTCGCTATAACCCTGTGCTGGCACGCAGAGAATATGTACACATGCAGCCTGGTATTTTTCTGGCTTGTAAATTAGCAGACATTTCCTGAGAAAGCCTGATTCCACCTGTTTTTTGGTATAGGGCTGTTTAGCAGTATGGGGCATCCGTTCACTAAATCTCATTGAATCCCCTTTCCACATCTGAGTTTGTATGTTTTGTGGGAAACACGGGCTATCTGTTAATGAAAAAACTTTGTGTCAAATTTACTTTTTAAGGAATTTCTTACCACAACTCATGTTTCAATGACTAGAACTAGTTGTTTAGCCACAAAACAATGATACTAAAAACATAAGTGAGAAAAAGTACAAGGAAAATGAGGCAATCAAAATATATTTCTGAATGTCTACTGAGTAACGTCAAATGAGAAAAAGGTACCCTTTGCCATTTTCTATTTCTTAATTTGTTTTAAATTTCAGATAGTTTCATGATACTAAGGCGGAAGTGGCTTGCTTATAGATTATTTAGGATTATTTGGCTTTCTGCTCATTGAGTGCAAAAAGAAAATTTTACTTTAGGAAGGTATATGAATTTCCAGCTGCTTTAGCTTAGCTTATGTGAGATCCTAACAGAAACAGAAATTTTAGCTATGAGGTCACAGATTCCCAAAGGAACCTGTGAATAGACTTTTGTGATCAACCTACAGTATAGAGGCAAAGAGTGTTCACACTGGTTTTATTCTGAAATATATATTACAACTGGAAAGGCAAATGAGCTAAATGAAGGATGTATCAACATACATCCTCAGATAAAGCTAAATTCAACTGGAAAGCTAGACAGAAAAGTATACAAGGTTAAGGTAGTAGATATGTGAACAAGGTTGGCTACAGTCTGGGTCATTTCAAGATACTGTGGTTTACATCTCTTTCTAAATCACTCTCCAATTTTAATATTTCTAAAGCAGGTCAAAATAAACAGCTGAAATATCTTTTAAACAATATGTGGCTTCCACTGTCATTCAAATGTCATGAGCCACATTAATAGGAGAAATCCTATGACTACTCAAAGTTTGTAAGCATGCGCATTGAAAATTAAAAAAAAATCTGGATTTCCAGTGTATCTAGTATTCAGCTAGAAGTTGATGAAGTTATAAAGAGAATAATAATGAAATATGGAGTTCTTTTTTATGAAATAATGCCTGGTATCATTAGTAAAGTGAAAATTTCTGAAAATCATACTCAAACTTCTACAGCTGGCAAAAAAAGGATGCATTCTGGAAGAACATATCCACACACATAAATATGCAATGCAAGGCCCCACACCAGTATTTATCTCTAATTCCTAACAAGAAAAAGACTTGCCTGAGTCAGTAAATAATGAGAAAGATCCCAAAACTTGAAACTAATAATCACACTTTTTTCTCTTTTGCAGGATATTTCTTCCATGGTTTAACATCATTTCTGGAATTAGATAATCATATTAAGTGGTCATATATGCCGAGCACTAAATTGGACAATGTTCACAGTCAGCAATCAAGGTTACTCAGCCTAAAACCAGAGGAAAACCTTGATCTGAACAGTAGCTGTTTGCTTTGGGTTGCAGATGTCATTACAAATGCCAGACACAGACTGACCTCCTCTGAACTGGAAGTTAAATGAGTAAAAGCAAATGTTGCAGGCGCAGTAGTTGTGCACATTGGGAGCCTTATGATTAGCCCAAGCTGCTTGCCTACCCTAAACCTAAGTCAGTCACAAAGATTGCTTGCCCTTTTGTCTCTGAGAGTCAAGTGACCTCACTGAAATATTCACAATCTGCTGCCACCCTTCAGGAACACACTTTCAAAACAAATTCCCAGTCTGAAATTAGAAAATCTAATCTGGGCTCTGCTTTGTGCTCATCCATGTTGCACAGGATGGAACATTTTCTTTTTAAAGCGTGGAGGTGCGTGCCAGAAAACAATGGCTCTGTTCTGGATTTGCTTTTGACTTTCTGCATGGGTTTCTGCAAAGCTTTCTGTACTTAAATTCCATCATCTATAAAGTCAGTACAACAGTTATCTACCTCACTGTGTGGTCCCAATTTCTAGCATAGGCTAGAATCCAAAGGCCTTTATTACATAAATTATTGTATATGTAGATGGACCAATTTCTTATTCTTGTTGCACATTTCCAAGCCTATTGTTGGACAGCAGCGTCCAGGGGTGTAACTTGGGCAAACCTGCCTTTGTGGTAAATGGTGCTTCTCACCTATATTTAAAAGATACAATGGATAGTACAGGTAACCTGAAATTCTCCTGGGAGCTTTCAAATACAAAATTTTTTAAATTTTGTGTATGTATTCTTTGCTCACTGTTTCCATCACTGGTTTTTGTTTTTAAATCAAAGTAAACAGTTAATGAGAAACTGTGGATTTAAAATTATCAGGAAAAAGGGCATACCTATTTTTGACAGTAGTTTAAATTAACTGGTTGAATTCTATGCCACAAGGTGGGAATCTGGCATTACTTCAGTATATCTGCTGATCTTTGGCAACAACAGCTGCTACACTCAAGATTAGCTAAAACGTTTTACAGACAAGTTATGGTGGCTGCATACAAAAGCAACTATCAGCCATCAGACTGATGCTTGACCCGTCAAAGCCGAACACTTGTTTAGTGATCTCACTATATTCCTGCAGATGACATGGCAGCAGCTGTAATAAAACGTTCTTCCCATGCATCCTTTAAGAGCTCAATTTTTTAAAAATATATTGCAGAGATTTTATCCTTACATTGGGAATGAGGAATGTATCATCCCCACAATTTTCCATTACGTTTTACTAGCACTGTATGATACTCATATAGTAAAATAGTTAGTGTATATGATAAAATCTTGTTTTACTGACACTGTCTTATAGTCAGTAAACTCATATGATGTTACTGCAGAAAAAGAAAGGAATTTTATTTTCATAACATTCTAATATTAATATAGACAACTAGATGATTTTAGACTCTCAGTGCTTCTGTATTATTAAAATTTAGAAGATGGTCTGCTAAATTTACTGGCCAAAAGCCTAAGTGTGACAGATTAATATAAAAATAGCTCTTTCATCCCATACACCCTGAGATTCAAAAGATATTTTTTATAAAGTGTTAGATAAAACTATTTCCAATATATTTTCTTTTTCATTAGAAAGACAATCTCCCAAAGGCTTTTTGGTGGAAAGAAAGAGGTACTCCACCGTAGAGACTGGAATTAGGGACGCTTATACTGCTATTTACCTTTCTTAATTTTACATATCTAAAGTTTGAACTTGTGAGTCTGATCTAGTGACCTTAGGGTGTTTGTATAATCAATGGAGAAAAGTAGAGGCATGCTGATCCATCTGACTGATGCTCTTTATCAATTTTAGTATAAAATGAACCTTCTTCTAGAGGCAGTTTCTAAGGCAAGCAGTCTGGACTTTGATATTTAACTTTCAGACAGTGAAAGTTGGGGTAGATGATTTGCATCATTAGTTAAAAAGTTGGGGTAGATGAATTTCATCATTAGTTAAAAATACCTTATGTGTGTAAATTTGAGAGGATCCATCTAGTTCTAGTTTTCTCCAAAAGTCCAGCCTGAGTTAAAAAAAAAAAAAAAAAAAAAAAAGTGTTGAAAAAGTTGTTTTTGTAACATTTTTCATTCTAGATGAACTGGCATTTCCTGAAGAATTATGAAGGTTGCCAGACAAATCTACTGAAAGGTCTACAACAGAGTTCCAATTCTCTCTAAAGAAACCTCTTTTGTTAGAGAAATTACTTCAACAGATTTACAATGAGTTAATGCAGTATTTCCCACTTTTGTGTATTAGGAAGAAATTTTGGTGGGACATATATCCTGGGGTTTTTCTGTGCTCTTACTCTCTGTATTCATGATTAGTCACTTTCAGAGACAGGACTCTTATCAAGATGGGCCTTGTTCAACTCCTGTGCCAATTTTTACATTATAGTTTTGTCACTGTCAATGTGATTGTACAAATACTCATCTTAGAAGCAAGATCATAGCCAGCTAGGGAATTGCTTTCTTCCTCTATCAGTTGCAATGAGCATGGCCTAAAAAACTCCACAAGGACAGGCATGTTCCTCTGAGGATGCCAATGACCAGACAGCACTGTGGGATTGTGCATTAGATAGAAAAGGATCCTGTATGGCACATTTACATGATTAAATAAAAACATAATTATTACTGTCATAGATTAAAGCAGATTTTTAAACTGCTATTGGAATTCAGATTTTTATTTAACTGTCTCTGTACCAGAGATCTGCACTTGTGGACTCTTAATCTATATCAAGATTTGGGCTCATCAGTATAAAGAAGACAATGACAGATGGAGGCAAATCCAGCTAAGGGCCAAGATAGTCAGGAGAGTGGAAAACATGACATATGCAAAAAGGCCGAGGGAAATGTTTTTATGCATTATCAGGAAGAGAAGGGTTAGTAGACACCTCATTTCTACCTGTAGTTACTGAAATGTAGGTTGCAGAGGAGGTGGCATTAGACTTTTATCAGATGTGCACCAGGATAGGATGACAGGTAAGAAATACAAGATGGAATGAGGGAAATTCCAACAAGATGTGAGGAGAAAAATATGTACTCTGACAGTATATGGAAGAGAAGAGAGTCTGTGGAGTTTCCATGTTTGAAGACAATCAAAACCTGGCTCCACACTTCCCTGAGCAACCTGCCATTGACTCTGAGCAGGGGATTGCACCTGGTGGCCTCCAGAGATCTCTTCCAACATGAATTACTCTGTCATGATATACTGTCCACAGTCATTCACCCGTAAAATGGGAGCTTATCGTGAAAACCCCTGGCCTTACAAGATTTGCAAAGTCTTTAAATTCATTGATTTATTTACAGGTGGAAAAATCATGCCCCCATCCATGTTACTCGGTTCAATGAATTAAATTGTACTGGATTGTCTGTAAAATATCAGGGCACTCATAATCAGTGCCGAGTGAGTGTCAGTGAGAAAAAACATCCAATAAATGATACAACTGGATTTACAACAATTTGAGGGTTTACAGAAAAAGACCTGTGTTAGTTGTTATTACTACATTTTATGTTACACTAGAATCCACGTTAAGTGTAAGTGATTCACAAAAAAACTGTCAGGATCATAACTTTCTATATAATTGTTATACATGTATTTTTAAACAGTATAGAAATTAAGTTTTAAAAGATCTTTTAATGAGCTACTTACCTTTGTAATTTGATGTAGCATAGCAATTAGAATTCTTTGAAGCTATTCCCTCTTCCTTCCATGTATTAGTTGAGGGAAGGGGATTCCTTTTTTAATTATTTTTGCTATCTCTTTTGGCGTACCTTTCATTTATCAATGATATCATAAATCCTGTATTTAGCAGTGGTGGTTTTGATCTTTTTTACCAACTTAAGGTACGGGAAACTTAAGACTTTCACTCTATTATAGCACACATCAGAAAATGAAAGACCAGGTGTTTTTTATTTGCCAGCTTAATTACAAATAATAATAAATCTTCATTTAGGACCAGTAGGATATCAGTGTGAAGTGTCATGTTCTTACACTGACAGTGGTTATTCATAATGAAACTAAGTATCACACATGTTGAAATGCCTATAAGTCAAATATTCTGTGCCCTGCGCAATAAAAATGTGCTTGATGGACAAGCTTGTGTATTCAAATGAGGAGAAAAAAGCTACATTCCTTATAAAAACAACACGTCCATTAAGATGACATCTCTGTTCTTATAAGGAATTTAAAATCAGCAGCTTTTATATAGAAGGAACATTAAAGAGAGTCACCCTAAATAAATTATCTTAATGTAATCAGCTTGAGTCTTCTGTTTTGCCTCTATATTGGTTTTATAGGTTTACAGCATTTAATTTGGGGTTAATCTTACTATTTGAGGTTACAAGCAAATTTAAATTTTTTTTCCTCAGATTCAGTCTTAAAATTCAGGACATCATTCTGTAACCTGTCATGTGAGTAGAAAAGGGTGTGAATATGCTTGTCTCTCCTCTCTTCTTAGTTTCACAGAGTTTACAGTTCAATCAACTTTAAAATCTCAAAGTTCATTTAAGGCTGTTTCCATGGCACATAAATTCAACCTCTGCTTTGACTTTACAGAAATATTTTGGGCAATGGTACAGTTTCATGTGATCTCACTATGGCTGTTTCATGTAGTTCTTGATTTCACATATTATTAATTCCCTTTTAGTATAAACTCCTTCAAAAGTATTATTATGCAATCAGGTTATATTGCATCATTTTTTTTGCTAATGCAACAGTTATGATATCAGTGAGAGTAAAGTCTGGCAGTCCTGATATGATCTGAAACTGATATTTCAGTTTTCACACTACCTAAATTATGAAGGTGGCTCCTAAGATAGCATTGTCTGTCCAGATAATATAAGAAGATTCAGTGAGTGAGGCATATTTCAATTTTTTTTAAACTTAAAAATGGCTTTTAAATGAAAGACATCATATTCATGAGAGAATGAGCCATATCTAGAGTTTTTAAGTAAAGAAATGCAATAAAGATTGGTTAGAAGATGCAGAAAGGCCTCAAGTTTGCACTTAGAGGACAAAGTTTGGTCAATATTTAGGGGCAGCCTAGAATGAAAATTGGTTTCCAGTGATAATTCAGCTCCTTCCTTAAGAGGGCCCAACAGAACAGTTTATGAGAGTACAGACTTTCTCTATCACTGTCCCTTATTTTCTTTCAACCTGATTCACACTCCATCCTATTCTATCTTACAGAATATCTCTAGGTAATGGCAGAGGTAGAGAAGCAATCCACAGCTAAGAGATGTTTCTGCAAAACTAGAGAGATTTTATGGAAGAGGAATTTATGCCTTCTTTACAACTCCAGTATAGAAGCCTAAATCACGTTATCTGGAGTACAGTGCTTCAAAATACCGGAATACAGTGTTTTAAAAAGTATGGCTTGTTCACTGCATGACCCCACAAGTGATGCCCCTGTGGGAATACACCTCAGCTCCCATAAGGCCATGGGACTGCATATCCTTTTTGTGGAAACATGGGATTAGAGAGAAAGAGGGATGGAAAGGGTCTGCATAGTGACCAGGCCTTGCCACTGCACAGGCTTGGCATATCACACGCACTAAACCCAGAGTTTCGTACTCATCTACAGCCTACACCCAGGCATGGTATCACAGTCCCACAGTGTTGCTGAAAAAATACAGAGGTGTATCTCATAATCACAAAGCAAATCCTGATTGTTCGAGTCCCTGCAGGGTTCAAGGACATTATCAAATGTCAAGAGCTGACACTTTCACAAGATGGGTAAATTCAATCAATTTCTAAATGCAATTTGCAATGCAAATCCTTGACAAATTTCCATTCCTCCCATCCCAAAGTACTGAAAGAGATGTGTGCAAATATTTAAATTATAATGTTGAATATTCTCCTTCTTCATTGCAGCCCTGCACTTTTCACTCCTAACTGGGAGATTGGGAGATGTTTTGAGTATGTCTACTACTACTCAAAATACCACCACACATAGTACATATGAAACAAATTTTACAAGTGGAACATTATTGTAACTGTTGCTGAATCAATTTCCCTTCTCATTGGTGAAGCACATTTAAAGGAGGCAAAATGTTGTGGGAAGCAGGCACATAAAAGAGAGAATTGAACTAATTAAAAAAACCTCATAGAGAAGTCATGTTGGGGCAGATCAGTGATGTGGAATCTCCAACAGTCTTGGCTGTGTAACCAGGGGATTTCCCAGCAGCCTGTCCCAACTCAAGGTGAGCACAAGGTTCTGGGCAATCAAGACCGAAAACTGTTCCTTTGTGTTTTCAGTTTGAGGAGGAGGGGAGGGGAAAGGGGAGGGGAAAGGGAAAGGGAAAGGGAAAGGGAAAGGGAAAGGGAAAGGAGGAAAGGAAAAGGGAAAGGAAAAAGGAAAGAAAAAGAAAAAGAAAAAGGAAATGAAAAAGGAAATTAAAAAGAAAAAGAAAAAAAAAAGAAAAAGAAAAAGAAAAAAAAAAAGAAAAAGAAAAAGAAAAAGAAAAAGAAAAAGAAAAAGAAAAAGAAAAAGAAAAAGAAAAAGAAAAAGAAAAAGAAAAAGAAAAAGGAAAAAGAAAAAGAAAAAGAAAAAGAAAAAGAAAAAGAAAAAGAAAAAGAAAAAGAAAAAGAAAAAGAAAAAGAAAAAGAAAAAGAAAAAGAGAAATTTAAATTGTTTTATCATTATCAGAAGATATTAATTCTCTATGATAATTTCTCTGTGATGAAGCAAGTGGTTTCATTTGTACAGACTGTGCCATGCCAGGCAATTTCAGCAGGTACAAAGCATCTGTCAGCATTCTTCAGGCACTTCCTGCTGAATTGCTAGCCTGGAGAGCTGTGATTGCAGCTTCCTCTGACCAGCAGTGCTGGCAGCACAACATGACTCCCTCCACTATTTCAACCCCTGAGAAACTGCTGTCGAACACACAGCACCATTAAGGGCAGATGTTCTGTGTAGATCCACTACTTGCTCCATGTCTTCTCCTGCCCAAGCCCGGTGGGGCCACTGCTCTGGGCTGTACTGCCCTGGCAACTGCCTGGGGTGGTGCTGGGAGCAGCACATCAGGGGCAGAGCCAGCTCTTTTCAAGAGCAGCTTAGGAAGAACCTGGTTACACCTGGTTAACAGCACAGGTTTCGTAATTGAATAAGTTCTGTCATCTATTGGAAAGAGGTTTCATTTCTTCCTGGTTTGTTTCTTTTGACGAGGGGTGATATTCAGCTTTACTCTGGAAAGCAGGGCTCATTTCTCTGGGTTTCAGAGCAGAGGACATGAAAAGCCAGTGTGCGGCATGTGGTATGTCAGAAAGATTAGGAAGCACCTTGAAATTCTCTTTATGACACATAATGAATGGGATCTGCTCTTCAGTCCTCAGGAGGCTACAGCATTCAATTACTCTCCTCATTTTCACAGAGCATCAGAAGCAAGTTGCTGCCCCTTGCTTGGTGTTTCCAAACGTGTAACAGCGTTACTGTAACAGTCTCAGGTTCCTAGGACCTTACAGGGGACTAACGTGACCTTTTAATCGATTGAATATTACTTCTCAGAGACTCAGGTTTGCACCGAGTGTTAACTTGGCGGAAGGGCTGTATTAGTCCTACAAACAGCTTTAAGCACAGTAAAGACAAAAGCCTATTTCCAAAGCATTTTATAACTGCTTCCCACCTGGCCTCAGTCACACTTCCCAGAAAGGGTTATACATTTATGTAATGCTAAATGACGGTGTTCCTTCAGCTGAAGATACTAAATTGTACAAATCTTTCCAGTACAGGCCAGGGCTATCCTGAGACAGCCACCTCACAGGAGAGGCATTTTTTTTGCAAATCACCAGCAATTGTAAATGTTATTATCTATTTGATTAATTGACGGCAGAATCTCAAGGATCAGACAGAATTAGAAATCAAATTTCTGTGAGGATTAGCATTTGTAAACATGGAAAACATTGAAAAATCTTTTTATCAGTATGCTTTGAGAAGAGCTATTTTTTCATAGGAAAGGAATACACATACAATCTCTGTACAGTTCTTTATGGCTAGTAGAGTGTGTCCTCCTGCAAGAACTGAGCAGATGCTAAATTAGTTGAATTTGAGATTAAATTCTGAAAATACAAGGCCTACAGCTATTCCTGTCTCTTTCAACAGTTGTGATGTAGAGAAAGGCTGGCTCCTGTGAGAGGTTTCAGCATAAATGTGAAACTCTGAAAGAAATTTTATGGTACTATTTGCATTGTAGCACATCCTGGAACCCTGTTTATGTAGTTGAACACCTTACTGAGACAGGCACAACAGCCAGTGCCCCCGGGAAGCCTGCACTGAAGATAAATGACAGCTTAATCACCTGTGCCAGTTGGAAAATACAATATATTCTTAAGATTTTAATAGATTGTAATGAACAAAATGTATTGTTGCACAGAAAAGGTGAAGTGGACTATCCAAACTCAACAAAACCAAAAAAAAGGATGTAGCCTTTTTTCTTAGTTTAATGATGAATTTCATTTGCAGCATGACACGGGTTTAACCCTCTAAGAGGAAAGATGAAGTATTCAGATAGTTCACTATGTAGCAGAAGCAGCTGTAGCATGCCAAAGAGGTGTGAGTGGACATGGCACATAGCTTCAGAGCTGTATGAATATCCTCTTGACAGAAGATTCATCTATTAAAAACAACGAATTTAAGTGTTTTAAGTGTTTTAATTATCCTCAAGTTATTTGTATATACACCTTATGTATGTGTATACACCCCTCTCATATTTTATTGGTTTAGAATACCTAGGAACCAGATCACAGGATTCAAGCACCCCTGGACTGGCAGAGCTTTTTTTAGGAGAATGACAGAAAGTCCATTTCATGGGACAGTGGGGAACAAATATTCAAGGCAATGTTTTCACTCCACAGGAAAACTTGAGCCTGTACTAGTTTTAGTTCACACTGCCTATCACCAGTTTGTTGGCATCCCAAACCTTTCTAAGATGTTTGAAATCTACACTGTAAATTGAAAGAATATATAACCCAATGAATAGGTTTTACCCTCCCCTTTGAAAACAGAAATCATGAGGGACACGGTATTCCTTTCAGCAGTCACCTGCTAACTCCACCATGTTGCACATAGACCTGTGTGAATTCAGTAGAGATGTGCAGGCAGAACTTTTATGGTAGAACAATGTGAAATATGACACAGATCTCCCTCCACCCTAATCAATTCACATCAATGAGGTGGAACTCTTCAATGGCTGTGTGTATTTTTAAAATCACATCAAGTTTTCTCTTCATCCACCTCATCAGTCTATCTCTAAGCAAGTGTCACAGCAGGTCTAAGTGAGTCTCACACAACTGAAGACATGTCTGTCTGTCTGTGTCCTGTGGCTTGGCAGGGCACTGACCCTGAGCTATTACAAACTGTCTCAGCAGGGCTTATTGGCTGGAGCAGATTGCTTTGGCTCAGGCAACAGTCAGCACCCATGCAGGTAGATATACCCTGGGGTACAAGGCATGGAACTGACAAGGAATAATGGGCCCTCCACAGTAAGACGTAGATGTGAGCAAGTGCACACTGAAACCCAGCTCTGAACCAGTCTTGGCAAGTTGCCCTGCATCAGAAGCCACTAACTTTATGTGCCTAGCTTGGAAAGGTTAGGCTTCCTTTCCCTCCTGCAGAGCATCCAGCAGGCGGCTCAAAGTGCCTGGGATTAGGGATCTGAATCTGATGTAGTGATATGTCTTACTTGCACCCTCTTCCCTTGTCCAACAAATCATTTCAAACTCAATAGAATTACAGGTTTGCAAAAAATATGGAAACACACTTATAACAGTCTTCAGTAAAATAATTGAAAGATGATTCATGTAATTCCATGTAATCTTTAAAAGAAAAAGAGCAAAAACCAGTTTGGTGTCATCTCTGGCACTCTGCAAATCCCTCTCTGGAATGTCATAAACCAGGCTAAATTCTCCAGCACATGGAGACCACCTTGCCAGACCCTTGTGCCCAGAGGCAGAGCAGCTGCCCATGGTGCAGGGTTAGCTGTGCCACCACATGAAGTCCTGGCAGGACCCAGAAGTCTTCTGTATCAGTCATGAGAGAGGCTGTAGTCTGACCCAGAGGAAACACTTCTCTCAGAGCTACCCCACATGGCAAAGCCCTCATTTAGCAAAATATGGAATTAAATGCCTAAATATAAGACTAGTACATGATATAAAGGAAATTAATGGGACTTCACAAAGTATATTTCATATGCAGGAGGACTACATGGCATCACATATCTGACAAAAGGACGGCAATATTGCAATACAATCTCAGATTTTAAATATTTTTAAATTGGATGTTTTGTCTGAAGTCAAACAGAGTAGTATTTAGTTTGGTTTTTAATTTTATCAGAGCTAGACAAATTACATTTAGTCCTCCAGATGTGATCAGCAGTTTTAAAACCTAGTTGATCCTAATCCTCTTCCATAACTCTGCTCTGCCCTGGATATCATCTGCTGACCTCTGTGTCACATTGCTTTAAAAATGTACAACTTGCTGAACTCATTACACTGCTGACTTGAAGCATGAATATGTAGCAGCTGTTCTCATTAGCCTGTAATGCTCAGAGGTCTCTCTGAAGGGTAAGTTACATCTCCCACAGTGGCTGAGTGATTGAAACAAAAAATACAACTGTAAAATAATAGTGCAAATCTATTTTAGGCCTGGGGAGAGTGTTTCCTGGTTAGACTGAGGTTGGAGATGCTGTAAGAAACATACTAGAAACAGCTGGAGCTGCATTCAGCCTCATGAGAAGGCAGAGAGTGGGGACAGGATGAATGAACACAAACCCAAAACAATTGCAAAACCACATTATCACGTTTGTGCTGTTTGTCAAATTTCATTTCCATTTCCTTACATATGAAAACTCTTTTCTCTGAATCCCATTTTATAGCATAGATTTTCATTTCCCTTGTGCAAAAACAAAAGCCAAGTTATTTTTGACATATATTGTAGAAGTTGAATAGTTATTAAAAATTATGAGGCTATACAAAGCTAACAGAGACCAAAGTGTAAGGTTCATGAACTCTAAGCAGTCACCTTCACTTCCACAGGCAGTTACGACAGAGCTCAATTTCATATGAAACCTCCCATTATACCAAATCAAGTCAATCTAGAGGTCTTTACTGCCTTATCATACATTATGAATAAAGGAGAGATAAAAAAGACAGAGACAATGAAAACAGAGACAAAGGGCTAGAGAAAATTAGCATTTCCTGCAACCTGCCACTTGTCACAAGTCAAGTGCCAATTCTCTTTAAACATTTCACTCTCAAACCCATCTGTCTGAACTCCAGTAGGCAAACTGAAGGTGCAGCACACTTGAAGGATCTCTGAAGTGGAGAAGGGAGAGGAAACAGCAAAGCAGTTCAAAGGAAATGTTCAGCCACCAGGGAAGTGGGAGAGCTAGATATCCTCAGGCCACCCTACTAGCAACACCTGTCTAACTTTGGGATTGTCTGAATAGCTATTCACAGACAGTTGCAAGCAAAGTGCTATGGGAACACCAGAAACAAGCACAGTTTCCTTGTGAAACACTCCAGGTCCTCAAGTGGGTGCTGCTAAATACACTTCTGGGATTCATACACTAAATTACAAACATGAATAATAACCAGAATGTAATTCACTTTCTTTCTCTAAACATTAATCTCTAAAATTTTAACTGTGTCTTTAATATAGGCTAAAAGATCACATAAGCTAAATGATCATGTCAGCTGCATAGCTTAAGCTGTGCCAGTTTTTCCAAACTACTTGACCACGGTGGTTGCTCCATCAACTCTGAGGGAAATGCTTTTATGAGAAAGCGTTAGGGTGGAGAGGAAGGAAAAAAAGTTTAAACAACTTTGTTTTATGGACAATTTTTACAATAGCAGAGTTCGATTAGTACATCCGAAACAGGAACCTGAAAAAAGCTAGAGCAAAAACATCAGACAGAAGGTGTTCAGGGGGATCAGATGCATATCTCAGAAAAATCTATACTTTTATCTTTTTAGGGCCTCCAGAAAAGAGCTAGTTTCTGGTTTCTGATCTGACTTTGCAGACCCAATTCCTGAACATTTAAGTCCGTATCAGTAGCTTTCAGATAGATGCACCTATGTTATCATCTGCTGTTAACATAGCACTGTTGAGGAGTACTTTACAGAGACATCACAAGGTCTGTGTCCATGCAGGACCAGTGAACTTGGCACAGCATCACACAATTCCTATGATATTGCTTCTAGATCCTAGGCAGCAAGGCCATTCCACTTACCAGGTCAGAAAATTGCTGCACTGCCTTTTATTGCACCCCAGGTAGACAAGTCCTAACTTGCTCTATATGTTTCATAATAAGCCAAAGAACCCACTTGCACTTTTTAAATTCCACTAAATACTTGTCAGGAAAGTCCTGTAATAAACAAGATACTGATTCACATGCCACAACAGATCAAAGTTAGATGTCTGGAAGGATTATGACCCTCCCCTCAGCACCTAGCATGTCTCATTTCTGACAGAGGCAATGAGCAGGACATGTGTGTACATACAATGCTGTGATTCTCTGTGTTTACATAAACATCATAACTGTGGTGTTTAATGTGAACTGAAATTCTAAATTTGCCAAGTTTTTAACTGCACTTGTTCGCCAACTTAAATATTCATATCTAGTAGGAGGGCATTAACCTCTGGGACAGGTAGTGGCCATGTAGGATGGTAACTACTTTAATAGTCCACATAGCTGCCTGCTACATGAAAACCAGTATTTCTCGTAGACAGTGCCTACTTTGTCCTGCTAAATCCATCCCTTAGATGTTGACTGAGCTAATGAATGACTTTTCAAAACTGAACTCAGATACTCGAGAGTGACATGGAGGGCTGAAAAGCAGAATGATGAGTAAAACCTCAAAGGTTTGATAAGACATAGGGTTTATTTGGAACAAAATTCTGCTTTTTTTTCCTAAGGCACTAAACACTGCCAATACCCTTACACAATCCCAGTGGAATTCAGCTTGCAACTGGTAAAACAAATAATTTGTAAGCACACTGAATGACATGGTCTCATATGTACAGATGTCATTTTCCAACATACAATACAGTGGAAAATGTCAAAATGTTATTATTTGAAGTAAACTGACCATCTCACATTGTACCTTCTGTGAAATGAGGTTTAGTCAACACTTCTGTGGCTAGCATAACACTTGTAAGTGCAAACAAGAGTATACATATAAAACACATCTCATCTGTGCAACCACTGGTTGTGGGAGGAAGGCAGCACAAGGAAAAAACCTTGGAGATCATCTAGACCAACAATTAACTAACACTGACAGTTCTCAACTACACCAGATCCCTCAGCTCTATGTTAACTTGACTCTTACACACCTCCAGGGATGGGGACTCCACCACTGCACTGGGCAGCCCACTCCAACGCCTAACAACCCCTTCTGGAAAGAAATGCTTCCTAATACCCAGCCTAAACCTTCCCTGGTGCAACTTGAGGCCATTCCCTCTTGTCCTACCACTTGTTCCTTGGTTAAAGAGGCTCATCCCCAGCTCTCTGCACCCTCTTTTCAGGGAGCTGTAGAGGGCGATGAGGTCTCCCCTCAGCGTCCTCTTCTCCAGACTAAACACCCCCAGTTCCCTCAGCCGCTCCCCGTACGACCTGTGCTCCAGACCCTGCACCAGCTCCGTTGCCCTTCTCTGGACACGCTCGAGTCATTCAATGTCCTTTTTGTAGTGAGGGGCCCAAAACTGAACACAGGAATCGAGGTGTGGCCTCACCAGTGCCGAGTACAGGGGTCAGATCCCTTCCCTGTCCCTGCTGGCCACGCTATTGCTGACACAAGCCAGGATGCCATTGGCCTTCTTGGCCCCCTGGGCACACTGCTGGCTCCTGTTCAGCCGGCTGTCAATCAACCCCCCCAGGTCCCTCTCTGACTGGCAGCTCTCCAGCCACTCCTCCCCAAGCCTGTAGCGCTGCTGGGGGTTGTTGTGGCCCAAGGGCAGCCCCCGGCATTTGCCCTTAGTGAAACTCCTCCAGTTGGGCTCAGCCCATGGCTCCAGCCTGTCCAGATGTCTCTGTAAAGATCTCTCATCAGCTCTGTTTAGAAGCTTTTGTGACAATTATGTAATAAGTTTTGAAAACTTGCCTTTGCAAACATCTTAGACTGAGAACTACTCTTTGGACTAAAGTTAAAGCAATTATACAAGCCAATTATTGTTTTTTCTTCATATGGCTTATTTCATGGGCTTTGTTTTTATCTTTATTAATTTGTTTGGAGAAAAAAATAAATTACATTTTCAACAATTATGACAGCTCACACCGCTGTTTTCAGAAAACTGTAAATGACCATTTACAGCTGAAAAAGAGTTCTTAATTAGCCCAAATATACCTGTATTGTATACCTGTATTTATAACTTTTCTCTGTACTAATGGTAATTCAGAATCCTGAAATAGGTAGTCAGCTTTAACTCAAAATATTTTCATCCTTAGCATGACTTTAATACTTTTTCAAATTATAAATGATTTACAGTGTGAGAGCAGGATAATGCTACACGATTTTGCAGTCTAAATTTCCTACACTATGTGATTACCACTTCATCAGAATACCTCTCTCTACTGTTACTGCACTCTCATAGTGCATAAACATCTGCAATAAAATCTATCACATAGTATACGGTACTATAATGTACTTACAATGAAGAACAACTTGTGCAGTTAAGATCCTTTGAAATACATTTTATATCAGTTGTACTCTAATTAAAGCTGAACAAAGTCTCATAATAGCATGGGAATATTATGGGTATAGCTTGGTAGTTTTGGCACTGAGCTCATAAAACACAGACTTGCAAAAAGAATTGTTCTGACATGTTCTGACATGATGCTAACACAATTACAAGCACCACACATAAAGAGGGAGGAAAGTGGCAAGTTGAAGACAACTTACCTTTTTTTCTTCCCAGGAGGAATCAGACTGGGTTTTCTCTTCCTGGTTTTGCTAAAAGTGTCTTTGACTTACCCACAAAAGAAATCCAGAAAAACCTCCCTAGTCAAAAGAGTAAGTCATTCTATAACTTGTTTCAAGCATGGCCAACTGCAGATCGTGTAGATTCTTAAGAATTACAAAACAGAGAACAAACCTGCTTAATTCATTCTCCTGCTCTGTGCACAAACACTGCCTTTTTGTTGTGGCAAGCACTTCTTATTTTTACACCAACCTTGTACGGTTGTGTGAAGCTAAAGTGCAGTCCTGGCACAGATCTGCCAGTTCCTATTACATTCGTTTTCCTCTCTGACAAAGGAAGATCTGTGGCACGCGTCCCTGTGACAGCTCTGTGGTACTCGGATGTCCCACTGGCAGAAAGCAGCTGCATCACTACTGAGCATTTGGTCTGATGAGTTGGCTTAGTTTTCTGTGTGAATAAAATGAAACGTGGCAGGGCTGAGATTAAAGTCCCTTAGTTGCCATTCCTGAGGCTGAATGTTACAGTGCTGACAAATCCATGTTTCTTTCCTCACAAGGACCAATTTAAGGTCCAAGCTGTTGTCACTCTTATCTATGCAAAAGTTTCCAGTAGTGTGGATAAGATGTGGCATAATGAGAATTATGATGATGTCTCTACCTCAGCATGATGAGAAGAAAATCTTGCCAGAGGCTGTGTCATGTAGCAGTGCTCTTAGGACATTATTATAGTGTATTCCTCAAATCCTTACTTGTATTTGAACCATGTATCTACTGCATAGAAACTAAAAGAGATTTTTATGAGCACATGGCAGTGATGAAAAGGGGTAAATGCTGTTTAAAAACCCTTCACTATTTTATTAATATATGAGTGCCTGCAGCTATCCTTCTCCCCATCTCTCACATGTCTTTATCTTCCTCCTGCTACACACCCTACCCCAAAACTACAGTTCTGATGCAGTAGCCATAAATATTCTGCAGTCAGGACTCTGTAAATCCCAGACATCACAATAAGCTGACATACAGAAATTCTCTATGAGTAAAGCTTGATGATATTTTTGGATTCAGTTTGTTTTTCTCATGGGCAGCAAGTTTACTTAATCATGTAGTTGGGGAGCTACTGAAACTGTTAAAATTATTCAGATCGAATTGGATTAATAAATTTAGTTGAAATATATTAAAAAATCAAAATTAGTTCTATAACTGCTTCAAAACTAACAAATGTAACAAGACAGACTTTAAAAACAGACAAATATTTGCTGAATTTAAGTTGTCCAACAGATTACAGTAACTGGATCAAAATACTTGCTATTCACACATTTCTATTAATGATAGTTGAAAGTGTAGTGAGTAATAGTTAAATTCTATAAGAAACTGATATATACATACTCGGTACTTCCCAGTACAAGGTCAAATGTAATATATCTCTATGTTAAGGTCTAGTTTCAATTTTAAGTGCATTTCAGGGTAGGCTTCTAAAAATTCCTAGAAGGTGGTATATTTTTTTCTCATCAATTTGTGATCAAGTTGACTTCTCTGAATAGTTTCAACAAAATGATCTGTGAATTGCCACCTTAAAATTTTCAAAGCTTGTAACATTTTTTTTTATTAATCGTGAATGATCATGAAACCTTTGCAAGACAAGACACAGATTTCCAGAATACATTTTGTCGCTTTAGAATTTACCTGCTTTGTGGTTATGCAGTGGAATGAATCTTCATGACTTGCAAATGCCGGGAGGTTTCCACTTCCAATGCACAGTCACAGTCTCCTCAGCAAAGAGGCACAGTAATATATAGCATTTTTTCATCACTCAGTCAATACATTCCACAAGGGAAGTGAGGCTTATTATTGCTATTTTACACAGGAGGGAACTGAAAAAAAAGAGAAGCAGAGTTGCCCTGGCCACCACCCTGGCAATGTGTTCCCCATGGAAATAGATCACACTGCCTTACAAAGTGTTGTGGATTCCCAGTACAGATCTGAACACCTCATGGCATTCCTCCTATATTGAGGGATCTCAGTAACATGTAATGCTCAGAATGTTACATGAACTTTTCTGGATTTATCTGCATGACATAATACACTTAAACTTGTAGAGTACAGCATCCCTGTAGCAGCAGTTTATTTCTAGACTACACAGAAGGGGTATGTGTAAGTTAATTATTTTGGAAAAGTGGTTACTATTTCTATTTCCTTTTAAATAGATCAAGTTCAGAATGCCTTTAATTACAGTATCTTAACTATAAGAGCAAAATACCTCATTGATTCAGTACAGACATGTCTCTGGCAAACTATCTCACTCAGACTAGAGATTCTGGCAATAGAGGGTGTTCTATACATATATGTGGTCCAGTGAATATGCATGATACCTGATGCAGACTTCACTGCACAGAAATGTAAATCAAGGAAGACAGTAAGCATTCCAGAACAGGAACAGGTGTTTTGGGTGAACACCTCTTCCTGACTGAAGGGAGGTGAGCAATCTGGGAACTTCGTCTAGAAGAACCATTTTAGCCAATTGAAATAAATGAATCCTCCAGGCTATTGTAACTCCTGCCAGGAACTGATTCATCTACAGTAGGCTTCTGAATCTGGATGATAGAACTGTGATGAAAAGAGCACACCTCAGTGTTCTTTACAAAACAAGAGGATTTTCCAGGTTTGGTCTTCTCCCATTACTTTTTGCAAAAGTGCATCGAGTCCTGGAACAGATAAAGATCTAACTTCTTAATAGCATTGGACAGATGTTTTCAGACAGAATATTGTTTTTCTCATTTTGATGAGAAAACATCACTTTTTAAATGAAAGACATTCTTGAAATAGGCATAGTGTTGCAGGTAAAAGCTAAACCAAGAAGAAACTCACCTGTCTGATAGTACTGAAAACAATTTTGAAAATTTAAAAAAATTATTTAGGTCTAACCATGCTCCTATAAAAACAATAACTCTAAGTCTTACAGTATTCACTTCTGGAGTCTTTCCACTGTCAACTACTGTTAAGAAATCATGTACACAAGTGTGATACCTTGTCCAAAATAAGGCTGAACACACATTTTATCAAATTAAGAAATGGATCATTTCCATATTTGCTTTCATCTGCTAGAATAATACCCCTACTTCTTATATCATGTTGGCCTTTTCCATAGCACAGGACATGCAAATTAAAAAATGCAGAGAGACATAAGATAAAAAGATTAATAAGTTCCTAAGCACGAAATTAAATTCCAAATCTATATTCAGATTTGTCAATTCTCAAAGAATTATCTGTGTAAGAATATTTACATAAATATCTATATACAGGTAAATACTGTGTGACAGAGAGATACAGTAAACATTTAAGATTTTTACAAATAAATCATGTAGGTTGTTATTATATGAATGATTATCTAGAACAGAATCCAAGGGTGAATCAACACAATTTATAATTACTTTAACAACTTTTGTTCTGTCTACATAATCTTCTGTTAGTCCTGATGTAAAAATCTTGTTATCCTCAATGCGAAAGAAACAGTAAACAAAATAAATCCCGTAAACAGAATACATCTTTCATCATCACGAAGGCAATGATTCATCTGAAGCACAAATTAATTTTTGACTCATAGAAAACCAATATGCCTTGCTTTTAATGTTGTAAATTACATGACCTCAAAGCAATAATCATATTTTGCATTTTGATAGAGCTTCTCACCTGACTTTTTTAATTGCAGTGTGTGTAATCTGTTGGTAGTTATGTGCTATGTGCACACCAAGACTGTAAGGTCTAGGAGGAAAGAATCTTCTTATCCTTTCTAATAGCTGCTGTAGTGGGATTCTCTCTCATTATAAGGACATTTTAAGTTATCTCCAGCATTCAAGCTCTTCAGAACAATTAAAGAAGATCAGTCATTATTATATTTGCACTATTTTTTAAGGGGACTCAGGCCTGAAGAACTAATCTGAAGCTTTCAGGCATTTGATTCTGCCTAAACAGACTCCATTCAGAGAACATTCATATATGGATGTGTTCAGGCACACTGGATACATGAACATGCCAGAAGGTGTGCATTCCACTGTGCAAATATGTGGAAGTAAGTGCTCTGTAAATATCCCACTTTCTAAGCCCAGTGGGATTGCTATGATCCAGTTTGGGCAAGTAACAGCTGGTATACAAGCAAATATCAGGTAGCAAGGTGAATGTAAACTGCCAGTTACAGCCTTCTCTGAACATCATTTAGACCTCTTGAGCATTTTAAAAGCAGCAGCTACTTAGTGGCACGGAGCTAGAGGAACAAGCTGATGGCCTCTCTATGGACTTTTGTCAGTTTTCCATGAAACGCTTCAACTCTCACCTGTACTGAGTTTAGCAGATTCCAGAAATACACCTAGGAAACTGCAGACAGTATCATAAATCTTACAAAACAGGAAAGTTATTTAGATCATCAGTGCACTGGGCAGCTGTAATGACACACAAGTCTTCACTGCATTGTTTACCAAGAGAGTGGATCTCTAGGGGACCTTAGGGCTGGCATGCACAGCCTTTCAGAAGTAATGGGCCACTGTATAACACAAACAGGCTGTTGATTCTGAAAAAAACATCATGTATACAAACATGCAACTTCAGTGTTCCAGTGTACATGCTGCCATTTAGAAAAGAGAGACAGGACCTTCAGTCATTCTCTATGGTCTGGGAAAGTAAAACTGCAGTAGAGGTTTCTCTATCAAATGACTAATAGAAAGAGTGGCTGGCATTACATTGGCACACGTGGATACAGTGTCTTAATTGTCAATAAGTACTATCATTACTGATCTGTAAAATTTAGATCACCTGGACAGTTCTAGCACTCTCAGCATATGGGTGCTACCTTTCCTTTGCTCATCCTCTATAGCTAAGGTTAGACTCTTAAACACCTGAAGATCTGATATTAAAATTGTGGAGCCTGTAAGTTAAATTGTCCAAAATATTTTTTTCCTCAAGGAGCGCTTCCTGAACAATATTTTTTTTTCTATGAATTTGTACAGTTTCTGGATTTGAAGAAATGTTTATTTGGTTCTAGACATAACAGGTTATAGCCTCAAATTTCAATTCTCAGCAAGAAAATTGCCTGATGAAACCTTCCTGTGCTCTCCTACTTGATTCCACCAGAAATACAATATTCACAAAAGCTGAAAAGCAGCTTTATTCTTGACTCTTTATTTACTTTTGCTATTTTTCTCCTATATTTGAAGAGTAGAAAGCAAAGGAATATATACATATCATTATAACTCTGTGATGTTTCCAAATACAGTTTAAATGCTTTACCATATATTTACATCCCATTATTATTTTTTATAAAAGTTTCCCTTTTTTTCTAACAGCTACTGTTGTCATATTCTCAAATGTTAATTAAGAGAGGAAAGCATTTTAACTGTAGTTTCTGTCATGGAAGTGAACTAATTGAATGATATTTAAAATACTGATAATGAACAGTCATTTCCATTCTACACATGTGAAGCTAATATTTAAAAAGCATACATCATAATACTGAGAAGTTGCTACCTGCCCATTATAAACACAGAATAATATATTATTTTGGAGAAGGAATGCACAAAATGTTGGTAACAGCTTCAGCATCAGATATTTCATATTTACTCTTACTCACCTATATATGCTTTAAAAGGTCTGAGTAAGCTATATATAGATTTAGTCCAAAATATAAAATAACAGCTTTTCAGCATCTCTGGCATGAATTCTGACTCTTTCAGATTTATGCTTTTTAATTAGTGTCTGATTTTGTCTCCTGACACTGTGGATAGAATCATGGGCCTAATAATATAATTCACAAAACTCTCACAGGATTTCAGTGAATCTCAGTATATTAATTGTCAATCTGTTCATCACCCCCATAAAAAAAAAAAAGAAAAATTACTATTCTATGCATTTGATATGACTAACTGTGTCTCAACCCATCAGGATATCTCAACCTGCCAGTAATCTCACCTTTGATAGGAGTCATTCCCAGGCAATGCAGCCACATGAAGGCTATGGATTGCTGTGAAATTATGAAGCTGCTTAGCGGTGCCTCCTCATGTGCACACTCTTGTCCAGAGCAACTCAAGTGGTGCAAGATAACTCACCCTAAGTGAAAGCAAAGGTAAGACACCTTGTTTAGGGCCATGAAAGAATGACTTGTGGAGAGAAGATAAAAACTGGACTAACTGACATTATCCTAGACAAAAGAATAGAAGAAAGGTCTGTGAATTCACCATGCTGTTTGTTGGCAGAGGCAATGCACAGTGCTGGTTTTTGTTTTTTTTTTTTTTTTTTTTTTTTTTTGTTTGTTTGTTTGTTTGTTTGTTTGTTTGGGTTTTGTTGGGTTTTTTTTTGGGTAGCAAATTCACATGAGGTAGGCAGGGGAAATTGGTCCTTATATAGCATCACTGTTTACAATCAGAGTTGTGACTCTTCACGCCTAACAACTTGAGTTGTGTTTTCAAGAAACAAATTAGTTCATTCCTGGCTGTATAAGACAGCTGTGATGATATGATCTTGCATCAGACAGGACAATATTATGAACTGCTTAACACAGACATCTTTATCTTTTGTGATTTTAAAATAACAAAGGGAATCTTCCTCCTTCCTCCCATGGAAGCTGAAGGACATCTGGTAATCTTTCCAGAGATGAAATACTATTTTACATGCACCATTTCCCTGCTTCTGTTTAGCTAGGGAACATTGTTCTATTTTCCTTAACATGTCTGTGGGGAGATAAAAGAAGTTTGTGATGTTAGGACATTATATGCCAGTTATTCAGACTATAAATGGCAATGTTAACATGAGAGTATTTTGAAAGTTACAGGTTACGGATACCACAGAAATGATGTGGCCATCTAGCTAAACTGTGAAACCAGAGTGATCGTAGCAGCAGAATGACATTTTTAAAAGCTCTCATTTTACACTTTGACCATGGAAGACTGACAGCTCTGCAATGATCACTGAAAGAGTGTGCTTCCAAATATATTCAAGCAAATATCATGACCTACACATACTCACAAGAAGGTCTCAAGTACAGCTGCTTACTGAATGGCTTGTGTGCTTCTTTCTAATGCAGTGATGGAAACAACAATAACAGGTCTACAGATAGGGATGAAGGTGACTGAAGAGGATTCAAAAAACATCAAAGGACACTACAACCCACTCCAGGCTGCTGACAGGAGCAGTGCAGTGCACGAGATGCGGATCATGTGATGTGTTGAGTCACAGGTTAGTTAAGCAGTCATTTCCTCATCCACCATTGCACAACCCATACTAACCTATACTGCAATTGCATCCACTCTTGATTATACTACCCACCGCTCTGCAAAAGGAATGAAAAATGACACAATATTTGAAAAGATATACTTCTACCAGAGGTTTCTAAAATGTTTCCTTCTCCTTCCTGTAAGCACTTGGGTACAATCTGTAGAAAAGCATTATTACTTCTAGCCACGCATTCTCCTCTCATACCCTGTGTGGGACTTAAGAGGCAACTGGAATGAAATGCATCATTTTAGGACAGAAAAGATTTTTTTCACTTTACACCTATCAGACACTGCTATAGTATTATTAAAAGTAGATTGTCTCTAGTTTCTCATTTGATAGTTGTGTCTTTGTTGACCCCAGACAAAACATTTTAGGATGCTGGCATACATTTACTTCACGATCTAGCATTTCCTAGATTGTCTCTTTCACGCACATGTGTATTAACACAAGGTATATATAGCACTCACAACACAATTACTGTGATGAAGATCTTTCCAGACTTTTGGCAGGAAGTTGCAGGGGAAGGGAAGTTGGTTCTACACTCTGTGCAGAAAGGTGTCTCTACTCTCTTAAAAGGCGTCTGAAAATCAGTGTATCATTTTCCAAGTAAGAACAAAAGAAAATGACAATTTAAGATGTCTGTGAGTGAAAATTATGTCTTTTATATAGTTGTAATCTTGACATGCCAAGGCAGCAAGGGAATTAAGTGTGTAAATTATATCATATCTACCTCACCACCATTTCAGTCCAAAAATTGCAGACAAAATCAGGAGGCAGCTTTTCAAAACTGAGCTGACAAGCTGAAGTAAAAATGTTTGTAAACACACCCTATTTTTCTTGCATAGTAGGTAACTGTCTTGAACCTTCTTCCTAAGCTGTTCTAATAAAGAATGAATACTGACACAAATTTGGCAAACCAGACTGTGAGATGAACTCTCCCAGAGCAACTGACCTTTCCAGACAGCCAGAGAGCTGGAGGATGAGTAGTTATGAAGCCCCTTCACATCTGCCGCATTAATGTGATTTTTACAGAAAAGCCTGCATTAGAGAATGATACAAAGTGATTATGTGTCTTACCAGCTGGAATTTGAGCCTGACTAGATATTTGGGCTGGGTTCTAAAATACCAGTTTTCTAAGGTTTTTTGTTACTGTTTTTGCTAGACAGCACCAACTGTTTAAGATACATATACATATCAAACACACATATATATATGTTTTAGCATTTGCACTATATTTAGAGGCTAAATACAATCATGAAATGCTTAGCTGTACCTCTTTTATTGACACTGCCTTCCTCTTCTATGACTAGTTTCCTCTAAGGAAAATATGACGTGTTGGATGATCTCCCATCTTCTGTTTAGAGAGGAAGTATAGAGGCTAACCAACATTTGTTTTTTTTGCTAATCTTTAGTTACTGAAGAACACCTGCAGCCTAACTGTTAGCTTGTTCTGCTGCTCAAGGTCTATAAGTACCAAAATGCACTGTTCAACAAGGGAAAAAATTGACATTCTATCACCTGGGAATAAAATAATTTCTAATTTAGATGTAGCTGTATAAAGGATACACACAAAGCAGAATAATTCAAAAGAAAGAGAAGTAACAATTTAGAATCATAAACAGAAAGCCTACTTTGTAGCCCAGGAAGACAAAAAAAGTGTGAAACAATGAAAGGACTTTACCTTCTACTTTCATTACAGTCACAGCAACAGTAATATTACTGCTGCAGTGTGCAATAAGAAAGTAGGAGGGAACAAAATCTCCCTCCCACTTTGTGTTTCACCACATCATCCTATCTAATTATCTTTCTGATATAATGAGGTGTCTTTCGTATAATCAAATTGCAAATAAATACAGGGAACAAACCAAGATACCTAGGAATTCCCAGAACACCTCCACAAATGTTTCCACACCACAGAGAAAGAAATATTCCCTGTTCAAGATTTCTGATAGATGTGGGACTGTGGAGTTACCAGTAATACAAAATAATACATATTGATATGTGTTTCACAGCAGCTGTTGACATTTCAAAACAGTAATGTGCCTGGACTGCACATTTACATCATCTCAATTTCATACTTGTTGAGGTCATCTTTAATTCTCATGCCTTATCAACATCATAACATCCAACATCAGCCACAGATTGGTTTTCATACCTTACAATCTACAGACAGGCAACCTCCATGATTTTTTTCTTCTTGGTCTCATGTTATGAATTCATTTCATCACTGTTTTTATTTTTGTTTGTTTGGTTTTTTTTGTGACAGTCTGAATCATACATTATACATGTAACGCAGTACATTATTGTAGAATATCAACACCTGAATGAAACTCTAGGAAAATCAGGATTAGGATCAGGATTAGATCAAAACTAGAAGAAGCAAAAGCGAATCAACAGCTCTAAAGACTCAAAAATGCTTTTTGAACTCTAAAAGTTTACACTACGTCCTAGTCATAGGTGGTTTTGGTTAAGAGCAAAACAATTGCTTGCTGTATATTACAGTTCTGATTGTTTTCCTTTCTTATTTTGCCATATTAATACACTGATAATGTTGTATGAACATTCTTTCTGCTATTTCTCTACGTCTATATTAAACTATGCATTTCTTCTTTCTAGGCACTGTGCTGAAGACATTTTGCTACTCTCAAATATGGGAAGGGAGTAATGGGAAAGTCCCATCAGAGGGAGGTGAAAGACTTTCATCAGAGAAAGGAATGAAGGCCTGTGTTCAGAAAGACACGTGAGATGAAAACAGGACTTCACAAGAAAGTTGGTGACATTTTCACTATTAGACAACACAGAGAAAGAGTGGAAAAAATGTCAGAGTGATGTCATTTGCATGGATGGAGCTCATCAGTCAGCTGGTGTGCAGAGGCTGACTAGAGAAAGATCTGACTGTGGACAGAGGAAAAAATGTAACTTGGCTCAAGGCCCTGTCTTTCAGAGGTAAGTTTAATGGTAAATTTGAAGTCTTTCATAAAACTGACATGTCTGAAAGTGACTGAGCAAATATGAATTGGTAAGATTTTTTCTTATTCCTGTCTCTCTGCTATTATCTCATTGCATGACCCCAAGCAATTCTGTAATCTATTGGTGCCTCAAGTTGCCTGCTCTGAAAAGGTAGACTGAGGATGTTGGCCTTATCTGAGGGGATTTCATAAAGCCTTTCAGAAAGGCTTCTGGCTGAAATACATTGCCTAGACTGTTTCTACAGACAAAAAAAAAAAACACAAACAAAACCAAACAAACAAAAAAAACCCACAAGCAAACAAAACCAAAAACCAAACCACCACCAAAAAAAAAAACAACCAAACCCAAAACCAAAAACAAAACAAGAACTTGCAAATGGTGTTACATCCTATCCAAAGAGATGTGTAAAATATTAAAATATTGAAGTGCTCTGTTTCTCTTCAAAAGCCTTGTCTCTGTCTCTCCAGTGACTACAGAGGAAGTCTTGATGACCAGTTTAAAGCAGACACCTATAATAGCGGACTGTGTGTCTCATTTGTCAGGAACTGAATTTAAGAAATCCCTTAATTACTACATTCCTATGTAATATTTGTGTGCCAGTAGTTCTATACATGTAGACTTACTGCACCAATAAACTATGCATGTATAGATAAAATGTCCTCTTATCTTTAATCTTGAATCTTGACAGCATTGAGGGACTAAAAATAAACCCTCAAGCTGATCTCTCTCTGTTTCAGTCCTGTCCTGAGCAGGATCTGGTTTGCTTTTATTCATTGACTGTGATCTCATATGATTTAGGTGCCTGCTAGTCACAACCACTATGTTCTCCCTCAGAAACAGCTCCTCTGCTGACCTCTACAACTGTGTCACACTTCATGCCACTTCCTTACAGGAGTCCAGGGTACTGCAAGGGAAAAACATGCATTTTGAAACCCCCAGTGGCAAGAACTGAGCCCACTGTTCTGGCCACACAACTACAGAAGATTCAGTACAGTGTTCAAAATGTGAGCTTGATCTTGAATTCTTTACTTGGGTGATGCTACCACTAAATCAGTAGAAATTTTTTTTAAATAAAAATACAGATCCAGGTTTTTAGGTGGTGAATTTATTTTTGTAAACACCAAGATTATATAAATATATATATAAGAATATATATACATACATGCATTTTTTTGAGTAGATAGAAATTGTCAGAGATAGGAGTGAGAATTAATCATGTAACTCCCACTGACTCAGTACAAACCTCCTTGTTCTTTTAAAAACCTGCCCCGTCATCTACATCTTTTGCTGACTTGGTAGAGCTGTGGCAAAGAAGACATTTCACTAATGACAGCTCTTGGTTTATATTTTGCCGGGCTAAAACAAAAAACAAAACAAAACAACAAAAAAAGAAAACAAAGCCTCAAGGAAACAATGAGAAAGAAATAGAGGGTGCAGACAAACAGGCAGTAAGCAGCATACTTAAGGTATCTCACAAGGGAAGGAAGAACAAATGTGCCAGCTGTTCCAGAGAAAATATAATCTTTAATGTTCCCTTTATACATTTAGTTAATTCAAATGATACTTCTTTTACACTAAATCCAATGTTTATTTTTTAATATGTTACTTGTATAGCCATCGTTTGTGTAGGCAGATGCAGTTATCTGCTCATTTTGCTGAAATGCAACAGGCTATTTATTCTGTAATAAGTAACTTTCTCAAGTTTTGTGAGTTATGATATTAAGCTGCAGAAGACTGATCTTTAAATCCATAATATCAAATATTCGTTCACTGATTGCATTGCTAAAGGTTTTGTTTGGCCTACAGTAACCTGCAAAGCTGCAGAGACCACACGGTTAAAAAGGGCACTGTCCTAACAGGTGACTCTTTTACCAAAACTTTTCTGCAATACATATAGGACTGGGCATGGTTTGTCCAAATTATAGTGACTTTGCAGCCCTACTGACTCTGATAGAGGATACTTCAGGATTTTCACACGGGTAAGTGGCAGCCAAGTCACTCTGCTTTGAGAGAAGGGTAAGAACTTTGCACCATTGCAGTTGATAGGCTTTAGTATCCCAACAGCTCATTTTGCACCAACTATGGTACATTACACTGCATAGTTCAGGTCTACCTAAATCTGTAGTGTGCATCTACATAGGTAAACCAAGAGGGGAAGAGCACTACATCTGCAGACTGTACTTGCCAGATTTCAAGTCCTACACTCTGATGTGTGACTGGTTTAGAGCTTTTATTTTTAAAGTTTCCTGAAATAAAATAACACCACAGTATAGTGTTTTTTGGTTTTTTTTCCCATTAGCTTTATTCCTGTAGAAGATTAAACTTTCTTGCTTATTTTCTCCCCTCTCCCACAAAAATAGAAAGGAAATAAATGTTCCAAAGTCGTTATCCAGCATGAAAAAAATCTGCAAAGAGAGTGTGAAGTTAAAGACCTGTAAACTGTGCCTACTACCTACAACTGAGAAATAAAGCCCAACTGAATTGCACTCCAAGTAAATGTATTCTGCATTATTTGGTGTACTCTCTTTTTATGTCTGTCCACTCTTTTCTAATAAAAAAGCCTTACAATATCCTATATGCCATTCTGAGATGATATCTTTGTGGTATTTGTGTCAGTCACATACTGTGAATATTACCTCTTCAAACAGGTAATCAACATTCTCTTGATTTTCTCAGGAAGTCCTCTTGCTTTTCCTAAAATAAACACATTGATAGAGCAAAGGCAGAGCACTTATTTTATTTCAGAACTGACGTTATCATGTGTATGGTAATGAGGATTAGTCAGTTCTAGTTCCTCATATTTAATCTACTAGTTTTCCTTATCCCTTGGACAGGCTTGCTCTTGATTTTTCAAGCCTGTGATGTTTTGCTTCAGTAAACTCCAGTGCAGACAACCTGACAAGGTGCTACCCAGAGGTATTAATTTCTGTGTTGCTAGGGAAACTGTATGTACATGAAAAAGGAAGCAAACATTTTAAATGATCCAGAACTCAAATTTAAGACCCTTAGCAATTTTTTCAGGTTTCGTGTAGTGGCATTTTAAAGGTACTAAAACAAGAACACTTATGACATTTGGCTGAATATTCTGTATCCTTCAAGTCACCTTCTAGTCACAGTTTTAACTGCAAACCACAGAAATATGCACTATACTTTTCAATATCTATCACCCTGTAGCCATTGTTGTATGTTCTCGATTGTTGCAGATGATTGTGAGGAGGAAATTAAGATGCTCCACACAACTGCTTCATGGTAGCAAAGAAATCTGGTGAATTTCAATGACTGGCACAAGACTGCATTGCCAATGCCATTGTCCCACAGTACCTTTGTAAGGGACAAGTTTAAATAAGCCCTAACACTTTTGAAACACTATTCAATTTGCACAAGTAAATTGCTTTCCATTTTGCACACTGGTCTGACAGATTTCACAGATTTCATTGTAATTCACTAAATGTTGAAGAAGAGAGATCCTTGATAAAAT